>NW_022103932.1:1052573-1054888 GCF_000313985.2 Echinops telfairi | reverse complement strand
TCTTATTAGTATTTATCACTGCAGTTTATGTGGTGACAGCTCACCTTTGTTTGAATCATGCCACAACGATGTTCTCTCATTTGGGTCACAATATTCTTGATGTTGAACTGCAACAGGAAGAAAGTAACTATATATTATTCATAAGGGAAAAACACATATGTTGCCAAATGAGTACTCTATATCTCTTTCCTATAAAAGAGATGTCAAGATTTAACCAGAAAGATTTCATTTTTAATCACAAGAAAATGTATATTTCAAAGCTAGTCCAACAGATACGGAAGATTTGTTTAAATCAGTTTCCAGGAGAAAGCAGGAAGCAATCATTTATAATAAGAAATGTTCTCAAAAACAAACAAAACAAAACCAACTGTTGCCCCAACAATATCACTACGATCTCCAAACAAAGAATTTACAGCAGCAATGTAATTCTGGAAAGGTTTGAAACACAGAAGGCATCTCTATCAATGATAGTAGCACAGCGGTTCCTCAGATAGACTTCCTATCAACTCAAGTAGAACCTTTGGGCAACAATCTACACAATGAAGACGCTCCTCTAGCATGATGGGTGAGCTGGTGTGATACAAAGCTTTTAATATTCCAAAGTTAGATCAGAAACAAGAACAAATGTGTATAAATATTTATGGCAATCATGCATTCAAGAGTGTAATCACTGTAGCACGATGTACACATTTTGGTAGCTAATTCCACAGGGACAATAATAATTTATGATGTAAGCAAAATACCAACATCTGCAGCACAATGACATAATATTTTTAGGCTTGTCAACTCCAACCCAAAGTTATAAAAACCCAATAAAATACAAGCTTTTATTTTAAAAACTGTAATTTAAAAAATAATTTATATTGTTAATTATGTTTTAGTTGTAAAAACATAAGGGGAAAAATATACATGGACTTTCCGTGTATTCTTCACCTAGTTTTCTCCAATGACATCATCTTCCTAACAATAATAGAATGTAGTAACAGAAAGCTGGCATTGGTAGAGGTCATCAAACATTTTTTTTCAGATTTCATGAGTTTTACATGCAATCATTTGTGTGTGTGTGTGTAGTTTTATGCGGCTCTAGTACATCTGATTATTAATTTAACCACAGTCATAATCAAGTTTCTCTCATACTATATCTTTAGAGTTATACCCATTCTGCCATTCCTAATCCTGGCAATCTATGATTTCTCTATAATTTTGTTATTTCAGGGTTATATGGGTGGAATCATACAATATCTAATCTTTTGACAACAGCTTACTTTGTTCTTAGGTTTCGATTTTCACTGAGAATCATTTCAATGATGTACTTCCAAGTTGTTGCATATAGTGGTAGTTTGTTTCTTTCTTCTTATTGACAGTTTGTATTCCACAGTATGGATGAGTATCAGTTTGTTTAATCATTAATTTACTTAAAACATTTGGGCCATTTCTGGTTTGGAGCTGTTTTGAATAAAAGTGTTAAGAATATTTATGCCAACTCAGTTGTCATGTCTCTGGAATAATTGTCTAAGAATTCTGTCACCTGGTATATGGTAACTTCAGTTTAGTTTTGGGGGTTCCTCTAAAAAAAAGAAACTGCCAAACTATTTTCCAGTGTGTTTTACATGCCCACTAGCAATGGAATAATCCAATTTCTCGAAATTTTCACCAGCATTTGATATTGCCACTACATTATAGATTAGCCATTTTGGTAGGTGTATAGTGAAACTTCATAATAGTTTCAATTTAATCTCTCTAAAACCTGTAAAGATGAACATCTTTTCATGTGTTTATTTTTCATCTGTTTATCATAGTTAATGTGATATATATTCATGTATGTTGTTCATTTTCTAATTGGATTGTCTTTGTTTCTTTGTTCTATTTTGTTAACTATGTAGTTTGTAAATATTTTCATTTCAACTTGAAGCATGTCTTTTCATCCTCTACAGTATTTTTACAGACATTTTATTTATTCTTTTAAAAAATTTTCATTGGGAGTTATACATGTATCATTTCATTCCATAATTCAATCACATCAAGCAGTATTGTCTAATTGCTACCACAGTAGTTTGAAAATATTCGTTTCCTTCCTGGATTGTGAGAAATTTTACACTTGTTTTCTTCCTGAAAAGGGAAAGACAACGATATCTGCTCAGACTGCTCTTATTCAACACAGCACTGGAAGCTCAACTCAGAACAGTGAGGCAGCCAAAACAAACGAGAGTTATAGAGTGGGAAGGAAAATGTAAACCCATCTCTATTTTCAGGTGACATTAGTGTCAATGTAGACTTCCCACAGAATCTACAAGAGAGAGAGAAACACACACACA
>NW_022103932.1:1048150-1052203 GCF_000313985.2 Echinops telfairi | reverse complement strand
AATCCAGAACCAGAAATATATGCGCACACAAATATACCCAATCGATTTTTGACCAAAGTGTAAAAGCAATTCTACAAAGGCAGGATTTTCAACAAACGAAGCTGGAACAATTGGACAGCCATAGGCATAAAACAAGCAAACAAACAAATGATGGATGTAAACTACACACTCATATAATAATCAACACACAAGGATCATTTACTTAAATACAAAAAAATAAAAGTAAGTTTTACAATTATGGGAGATGCAATGAGTTCTTTGATTTGGTAACAAAAGCACAATCCATAAAAGTAAACTAGACCTAAACAGTATTTAAACCTGGCTTCAACTAAGCCCACATGGAAGAATGTAGAAAGAGCACACCTACCTCATGATCTAAGGATGGTCAGTTATACACTCCAAATCAGAAGAAAGGAATTCTATCAGAGCTTAAATTGTGAGACTCTGGTGTGCAGAGGACTATGGATGACCCAGGGAATAAGCCTCTGGGGATTTCCCTCCTCACCATAATTGAGGAATGGGAAAAACCTGCTTATCAGAGTGTTGGAGAGATGACTATAGTATATTCAAGTGATTAATCTGACTTGAATGGTTCAAACCTTGTCATATAAACTCCTTTTTGATACACGTTGTGCTTGATCTATATTAAACATATATAGTCTGTGTGGTTTTTTTCATATTGGGGTTACTCGGATGTATTTTGTCATTGTTGGTAACCTTCTTGACCCTCTGTTATGTATTTTTCTATGTTGCATGTATATGAAATCCAGGCTGGGTGAATCTATAGAGACGATAATTAGAATAAGGGTTCCTGTAGGGGAATGGCAGGGGATGTTAGGTGGGGGTAAGGGAGAGCTTATATCAAGGGATACAAGAAGGAAGAAAATGTTTTGAAACTGTTGTGGTAGTGACTGTACAACACTGCTTAATATGATTATCTATGGAATGGAATTATGTCTGGATTAGGTCCTAATAAAATGGCTTGAAAGAAAAAATATATATAAATAATAATGTAGACGGAAAAAAGACTTCTGTGAGAGTCTTTTTAAGTTTATAATACTATTAGGCATATTATAGAAATAAACATATCAACTTTAACACTGATCTATTATAGGCATAACAAGTTTCCTGGAATGTTTGCTAGGAAATGATATATATTTCTGAAAGTGGGCATAGTGGTAAACCACATGATAATGGTGAAATGATTGCCAATAGATGAAGTCCAAAAGAGTTTGTATCTTTTTATCTGAAATTATGATTCCTCATTTTCTTAGGTTGAGTTCTTTAAAATAGAGCTTTTAAAACTTTTACACTCACAGCCTCTTTGAACCTTGAGACATACAGAAGCAAGTGCTCAGATTCATTATGCTCTTGACTTTTATTAAGTTTTGACATTGCATATTCAGAAACCTTTTACTGCTACCCAATTTTTCATGACCCCAAAATTTAGTTATGTGACCACATAAAGGTTGAGACCCCAACTTAAGAAGCTTTGCTCTAGAGAAGGGCACACACACACACTGGAGTAAGGGAGAAAAGAGAAGAGAGAAAAGACAGGTAGATGATAGATAGATAGATAGATAGATAGATAGATAGATAGATAGATAGATAGACAGACAGACAGACAGATTTATCTGAAGGAAATGGCTCAGAGTTATAAAGGTGGACAAAGTTTGAAGTCCTTGTATTAGATGGCAGGCTGGAGGCTCCTCCTTAGTCACATAGATGCAGAAGGTCAGATGGCAGGTTTCTGGCTGAAGAGGTGATGTAAGGTCAGTAAACAATTTAGCAGGACTCTGGCTCAACTCCAAAAAGCCAGAGGTCTTATCATGAGCTAGATATAAAATCTAGACCCAATAAAAGGCATGTAAGCTTTTCCACAGTGTCCACATATATTGGAAGCATGCCACACCACTGAGGCAGCTCATTTTCAATTGAGCTCACATATCTCATCACGAAAGTAATTGTATTACATTAGCTCTCATCATGGTGGGGGGGGGGTGACTTCATCTTAACTGCCAAACAACTAAGAATTTTGGCCAAGCAAAAATTATGTCTGGAACAACAGAGGCAGGAGAGTCAGTAGGAAAAGGACAGGATGTATGACGAAATATCTCCATGCACAGCTACCTCCTTTGCCTGAGATGAAAAAAACATGGATGGTGCCCCACTACAATTACTGAACATTTTGATAGAAAACAAAGTTCCTTTTGATCAGAAGAATCCTGATCAAAAGGGGAAAAATGCAAAACAACATGTCAAATTAATACAAGCACCAGACTTCTTGAAGCCGTGAAGATGTGGTGAACCTATCAGAGTATTTCCCTAAGATAATCTTTAGACCTTAAACCAAAAATAGCCACTAAGGGCTTCTTAAAACTAAGCAAAAGTTTTAACTTCACAAGTGAAAAATGTATGCTTTAAAGATTTTGATCTTTTTAGAACTATCTATCAGAGAACGATGAGGCTTTCTGCCCCTATAAAGATTGCTCATATGCAGCCCCGGAAGCCCTAGAAAGCAGTCCACTCTGCTCTATTGGGTCACTGTAAGTTTCAATGGACTCAGTGGCAGTGGGGAGTGGATGTGGGATCAAACTGACAATGCCACTGCCATCAAGTTGATTCTATTATAAGGTTTCTGAGACTATACATCTTTACAGGGGCAGACAGCCTCGTCTTCTTTCCCACAAAGTGGCTAATGATTTTGAACCGTCAGCCTTATGGTTAGCAGCGTTGCTTCAGCTGACAGCACTCTCTCAAAAGCAAAGACAGAACCGTAGGGGGAAATTTTGTCAGTAGGGGAGGAATGGTTTCACAAAGGGAGGTGAGAATGGTTGTACATCTCAATGGATGTAAATGGCACATGAAGAATCTGTTGAATTAATTTTACTGTGCATATTCCAAACAACATATAAATTTAAAAGAAAATTATGCCCAGAAGATAAATCAATAGAATGCATCATCAAGAATTTATTGCTGCCCCAAACTGTCAGATTAATCAAATAGTGTGTTCAGTGGCATGGAAAAGCTTGTTAATCTGTTTGTTCATCTTGAAGTCATTGATATATTAAATATTTTCTGCTAATACCATAATTTAAATGCACCAATTCTTCAGTCTTTATTCACTGTCCAGCTTTAAAATGCATATGAGACAATTAAAAATACATTGGTACTCAAATGATATCTTTGCTTTTTAACACTTTATTTTATATTTTTGCTTTTTAGTAAGTTAAATAGGTCATTTATAGTAGATTTGCTCAAAGAAAATACATTTTTTGATTTCTCGACTGCTGCTTTAATGGGTGTTGCTTGTAGATCCACTTACAATGTGGATTTCATTCTAATTTATTCTATTCATTCTTGAAAGCTTCATTGGTCTCCCCTCATTTATCATGATGTTGTCTTTCAGTGTAGTTGAATTGTATTTTTGTCTTCTTCACACTCAGATTTAATCTATACAGAAGGGATTACTTTGGACTTTGATCATTAATAAGTGCTTTCAGACTGCTTAGCTTTCAGTAAGTAATTCATGTGCATATTGTCAGTTATTAACGACTCTCATCAATCCTGATGCTAGTTTCCTCTTCATAAAAAGGAGTAAAGAATTTCTGAACACTTACTAAGTGTAAGATGATACTTCTGACAGCTCTATAGTTCTTAATTTTTTCAATTTTACATATAAGGAAAATAAAGCTTTTAAAAAAATCATTTTATTGGGAGCTCGTACAACTCTTATCATAATCCATACACACATTGTATGTCAAGCACATTTGTACATTTGTACATCATTCTCCAAACATTTGCTTTCTACTTGAGCCCTTGGTATCTTCAGCTCCTCATTATCCCCCTCCTTACCTGCTCCCTCCTCCCTCATGAACCTTTGATAACTTATAAATTATAATTATTTTGTCATATCTTACATTGTCCAATGTCTCCCTTCACTCACTTTTCTGTTGTCTGTCCCCCAGGGAGAAGGCTATATGTAGATCCTTGTCATTGATTCCCCCTTTCCATCCCACCTTACCTCCACCCTCACCACTGGTCCTGAAGGGA
>NW_022103932.1:1029077-1046811 GCF_000313985.2 Echinops telfairi | reverse complement strand
AAAAAAAACTCTCTCCTGTCTCCATACACTTGTATGTGGCTTTACAACACCCTGACAATGTTTCCTGTATTGCTTTATGAACTATAGAAAGGTAAGTGCTATAGAAGTTTTATTTTCCTTGATATACCCAACTCCTAGAAGACTGTTTGACACATTGTGAGTACCCATAAAAATTCCTTGGTTTAATCAATGAACTATATTACAGTTAACTGCTACCTATTTGAGGTGAACTCTTTGATATCTTAGATTATGACTTTAAAAAAACTCTTTGCATTTTTAGGTATATAACAGATGCTCACGGTTTAATTAATGCATCAGTCAATGGCAGTTTCCTTAAAGCTGTTATGATTCCTACTATCCTAATTACTTTAGCAACTTCAATTAAACTGGGTGTCTTTCATGTGTCAGCCTTAACCATGAACACAGTGTGGGATTGAGTACTTAATCTTCACAAGTTTTCACAAAGGATAGACTTAAACTATATTGAAATACCTGGCCTTCAACTACACAGAATTTTTAGTTCTTTCCCTTTTAGCTCTACTTTTGGAGTGAATCCATCTTCAGCACAGACACAGTCTTACTTATTCCTTCAAGGGAAGCCTGCATTCACTCAACTGGGTCAAGGCCTGAGGCACCAATTTTGTCTAATCAAGAAGGGCTAATAAACCTTTTGACCATGAGACTAAAATCACATTCCCTAATCAGTTTAATGAGGAGCCTTGATGGCATAGGAGTTATGAGTTGCACTGTTAACTGCAAGGCCCACAGTTCAAAAGGTCCACCAGCTGTTCCTCAGGAGAAAGGCAGGGCTTTCTACTCCTCTATAGAGTTACAGTCTCAGAAACCCACAGCGGCCATTTTACTCTGTCCTAGAGGCTCACTATGATTAGTAGCAACTTGATGGCAGTGAGTTTGGTTTGAATCAGATTGACAACCTGCTTATTGAAAACCTGTGAAGGATGACACAGCCCTGACTGCTGAAAGGAGGAGGACTTGCAGCTTCCAGTATGGAAAGAAGACCAAAATCCTCATAACTGGACAAACAGGTAACATCATGATAAATGGAGTAAAGGTTGAAGTTGTTAAGGATTGACAACTACTTGGATCCACAATCAATACTCATGGAAGCAACAGTCAAAAGATCAAAAGACAATTTTCATTACGTAAATCTGCTGCACAAGTCCTCTTCAGAGTATTGAAAAGCAAGGACGTTACTTTGAGGACTAAAGTGGGCTTCAACCAAGCTATGGCATTTTTTAAAATTTAAATTTTATTTTATTGGGGGTTCTTACAGCTCTTATCACAATCCATATATATATATATATATATATATATCCATATCCATCTGTACATATGTTGTTATCATCTTTTTCAAAACATTTTCTTTCTACCTGAGCCCCTGGCATCAAATCCTCATTTTCCACCCTCCGTCCCCCACCATCCCTCCCCCATGCCCCTTGATAATTTATAAATCATTTATTTTTTCATGTATTTCACCAACTGCTGTCTCATTTCAACCACTTTTCTGTCCATCCCCCTGGGATGGTGGCCATACATTGATCATTGTGATCGGTTCCCCCTTACCCCCCACCTACCCTTACCCTCTGAGTATCGTTGCTCCCCTTATTGGTCCTGAGGGGTTTATATGTTCTGGATTCCCTGTGTTTCGAACTCTTTTCTGTACCAGTATACATGTTCTTGTCTAGCCAGATTTATAAGACAGAATTGGGGTCATGGTAGTGTGAAGGGGGAAGAAGCATTAAAGAACTATAGGAAGGTTGTGTGTTCCATTGGTGCTACACTGAATTACTCTTCTCTTCCTTGTGGCCATTCTGACAGGGGGTGTCTAATTGACTACTGATGGGCTTTGGGTCTCCACTCTGCCCTCCCCCCTTATTCCCATTGATATGCTTTTTGTTTGTTTTGTTTTGGGTCTTTGATCCCTGATACCTGATCCCATCGACACCTCATGATCAAACAGGCTGGTGTGCTTCTTCCATGTGGGCCTTGATGCTTCTCAGCTAGATGGCCGCTTGTTTATCTTCAAGCATTTAAAACCCCAGACACTATATCTTTTGATAGCCGGGCACCACCAGCTTTCTCCACCACATTTGCTTATGCACCCATTTTTAATTTCCTCATATGCATGTGAAAGTTAGATATTGAATAAAGAAGACTAAAGAAGAATTGATACATTTGAGTTGTGGTGCTGGTGAAGAATATTGAAAATTACACGGACTGCTAAAAGGACAAATCATTCTGTCTTGGAAGAAATATGGCCAGAGTTCTTCCTTAGAGCTAACGATGGTGAGAATTCATATTTGAAAATGTCAGGAGAGATCAGTCCCTGAAGACAGACATCATGTTCAGTAAAGTGAAGGGGCAGTGAAAAAGAGATAGACTGTCACTGTGGCTGCAACAATGAGTTTGAGAATAGGAACAATTTTAAGGATGGTACAGGATAGGATATTGTTTTGTCCTGTTGTGTATTCAGTCACTATGGGTGGGGACCAATTTGATGGCACCTAACAACAATAGCAAACAATTTAAAACTCACTGCCATCACGTCCTGGTGGCAGAGTGGGTTATGAATTAGAATGCACACCCCAATATCAAGAGTTCAAAATCTTAAGCGACTTTGCAGGATAAAGATTAGGTTTTTCACTCCTGTAAAGATTTAGTCTTGGAAACCCACAGGGGCAGTTCTACCATTTATTCTCATTAACTCCAAAAGCTATGATTTTTCCAGTGTGTCCTTGGGAATATATTTTTTGTTCATCAAAAGCAAATATATTCTGTAATAGTGTTCTAAAAAATAAAATAAAATAACAGGTATAGAGTGGAAGACAGGAGAGGGAAATGAATTCATACTTATGGTGTACCTGATTTGTACCAGATACTGCCTAAGTTACTTATTTGCTCTATATAATTTAATTCTCACAACCAGCCTCAGGAGTCAAAATTTCATTGAGGTTAAGTAATTTGCACCAAGTTGGGCTACATGAACTTTCAATTTCAAGACCTAAGGTTAGTTTTCCAATGTTGGGTGTTTGTTAAAATTATGATTTACTAGCAACTTTGCATTATCTACTTGACATACTTACCTGAAAGTTCTTTTCAATGGCACAGAACACAACATCCACACACAGCACAACCCCAGTTCGGCCTATGCCAGCACTGCAGTGAACAATGACAGGCCCACTCTGGTGACTCTTCCTTGCTAAACGAACAAACTTGATAAAATCATCTGCTGAGGCAGGAGTGCCATGGTCTGGCCAGTTTGTGAACTGCAGCTGTTTTACAACGTGAACAGTTCCAGTCTGTGGAGAGAGATTGACACAGATCAAGAGATTGACAACGAAATAGAGAAAATACAGGAGAAGGAGGAAAAGTCCGAGGAAATGTCAGCCATTTCTTATATTCAGACCTCATTTCTAACAACAGTAGCAATAATCATGGCTAGAGGGTATGATAAGGAGCCCTGGGGGAATACTAGATTTTGAGTTTGGCTGGTAACCCCAAGGTCAGCAATTCGAAAGTACCAAGTGCTTGCTCTCTGGGGGAAAGATGGGGTACTCTGCTCCTGTAAAGATCTACAGTTTGGAAAATCCACAGGATAAGTTCTGTTCTGTCCTATGGGTTGCTGTGAATCAGGATCAGAATTGTATCCGTGGTAGGAAGTTTGGATTTTTTGAGATGGCATTATATAGAGATTTCAAATGAGTATTTAAAACCTCATTTTCATATTTTAAAGAATTCTATAAGTTGTTAGTAGCTCCTTTTCCAAGAAACACAACAACAACTATCAGAACATCACTAACAGGTAACATAAACTCAGCACTTACTGTATTCGAGGCCCTGCATTAGTTACTCCACCTGCACTCTTTCATTTCATCCTTAAATATACTCTGTGAGGCAGGTATTATTTTGTCTTTATTTTATAGGCAAAGAGACAACATATTGGAGGTATTAAGAGATTTATGCTTTGGTCATAAGCATAATAATATTTAGCGTTGGGACTATAAATCAGGCCTCTTGGATCCTAATCTATCATCTTTCTTCTGCACCATAAGGGTAGAGAAAAACAAAGATTATAAAATATTTACAGAAAAAGTGAGTTGATATGTTAGGAATAAGATAAAAAGGCATTAACTTTAACTATCGTGATACTAAATTTAATTTAAACCACTTGATAGTGTCAAGTTGCCTAATGAGGGTTCACTGCGTTTCTTTGGCAATGAGAACAAAACGATCAACTGGTCATGCGAGGAGACTATGGCTCCTGTTCCTGAACTGACCCTTTGAAGGAGAATCATCAAAGATTTAATGGTTGGCAAACAAACCAAAAAAACACTTTGAGTTGGCCCATAATCCCCAAGAAAGGGATTATCCTTCCTTCAGTGGGGGGTCCTCATTGTCTTCAAGTAGGACCCTTGTAAACAACTTACAGTCGAGTTTTGTCCTCCTAACCTTTCCCTAACACATCTTTGTATAACATCTTTAATAAAGATGTTGGTACTTAGAGATCCCCTGATAATTTCACATGTTTATTGAAATCCTCCTTGGATGTTTTTTAAAACTTCTCCCTGAAATTATAAATCTAAGAAATCTCTACATCCCTTTAGTTATTGATGTTTTCAGTATTACACATGATTTGAAAAAATAGAAGTATCTTTTGGTCTATAAATGACAGTGGGAAGAGGTGAGTCACAGATATCCAACACCTTTCATAACTTGACACCAAACAGAAAACTAAAGTTCAAGTCATTGGCACATGAAACTGAATGATGAAAACAATACTTGAAAATCTTGTGAAGTCGAGGAAAGCTATAATCATGTCCTATATTGCTTGGGCTAAATCTATGCTGCTATGTTAATCTCCTGAGAAGCTGTACTGCAGTAAGGTGGTCCTTGAAGATTTCCTGACTGCCACAAAAGCTGAACCCTTGAAGCATACTTTGGAAAGTTGAGTGCCAAATTTCTAAAGTCTGCAGGCCTCATCTGAACAGCCTCCATCCTAGATACCTTTATCCTGACTCCATGAGGTCAAGTCCACTCTGACTGAACTCAGACCCACATTCAACATTTACATCCTTGCAGCAGACAATTCTTCTGTGCCACACACCTGGCTTATATACTTCAAGCACACATAATGCCCTTCGCAGTATGCATTGCACACCACTCAGAAGTGACTTGTGGAGAGTAAAGCGTACATAGTTGATGAAGGTAGGAATGTCACTATGAAACACACACGAAGAAGAGCCCGTTGGTGATGTTTATGGTTTAGAAAAGTTTAAGACAGCAAAAACAAGCCAAAAAATATATAGGTATAAAAAAAGTTTGAAAGAGTCCATTATCTTTTAATTCCATTTTCCATGAATTTACCATTGTATAAAATCTACTTTTTTCCTTTGAAGCACATAGCTCCAAGCTTCTATTTTCTCATTGCTCTTCTGGTAGGTCTTCTATACTGTGAAGAACATAATCATCTCCCTACTACATATTTTGACATCATGGCAGATGAATTCAGATCTCAACAGATCATAGGGTCACAGTATGTTTAGTTCCCTCTTAGAGTTAAAAGAACAACTGTTCTTTTAGTTCTTGTGATATTGACCACTCTTTACCATCACATGCAATCTTCAGTTTTACACACAGCCTCACTTTCTGACAAGAAACAGCTCATCCCTGCTTCACTTCAATCCAACATCACACATGATGCTCTCCAGTTTTTTAAATCCTCCACTAATTCCCCGTTGCCCTCCTTCTCTGATCCCATTCACCTCTCTGAGCAGTTGAGATTCATGTTTGACTTCTGCATTATTCTTTTAGTGAACTGCTAACTCCTTTATTCTTAGTTCTTGCTACATACAACATCCCAACCATACCGGTCCCACACACAATCTGTCTTCCGCAAGTCCATAGCTAGAGTGCTAGAAATAATCACATAGCTATAAAATGTTCCATTACCATTACAGATTTGTGAATTCTAAAACCTTAGCACTATGCTTTTCCTGCCTTTGTCTATGCTCCAAACGTCATCGCTTTTTGCAAACCTTATCATTTTCTATGAATTTTTTTGCTCAACTTTTACCCACTTCACTCTTGCTGAGCTCATGTATTACCTCACAAATTTACTTAGAGGAACATAATACATAATCTTCTCCTACATATAATTCCTTTTGATTTTCTGAATCTATTAGAGCTGGAAGTACATGAATTACAGTAAACCAGAACTACTCAATAAAACTTACTTTGATGAAAACTTAAATGGATGAAAATGTTTCATATTCATACTGTCCAAGATGATAGCCACTAGTCATAGGTGACTAATGAACACCAGACATGTGGCTATTGCAATTTGTTAAATACATTTTTTATTTAATAAAACTTTAAATATTTAAACTTAGAATAGCCACATGTGGCTACTGAATTGGTTTGAGCAGTTTTTGATGCTTCCTATTGTCACTCATAAGTTATACATATATGAATTTTACTTGCAAAATGACTATGCCTTTGTTTTCCAACCTAATGCCAACTTTCTTAAAAAGTTGATCATACCTCTCTCCTACTAAAATTCTTCAATGTCTCTCAAATATCCTTTTAATAAAATCTGTTGTTCTTATCTGAAATTAAAAACATTTCACATTCTGGCTATTCTCTCCTACAGTCTCATCTCACTTCTCATTAATTACTACTTGCATTGAATATTCATATTCAGCAATACTTACCTACTTACATTTCTCTATAGATATCTCATGCTATTTTCATTTAAATGATCTGTTTCTTCTTTCCATTGGTTTTATATGAGTAATTCTCAATCTAGGCATCACCTCTACTAAACCTTTCCCCAAGCCCCAAGTAAACTTAAGTACCTCCCTTCCAAGCCTCCGTTATTTCAACTTAACGCAGTAATTGAAATCATCAGGAGTCTACCCATCTTCCTATTACTCAGTAAGCACCAGTGGTGCTGGGCACAGATATAGTCTATATTAAGGACTTAATACATATTTCGCATTCTATTCCTTATAATAGTCCTTATTGCTTAGTTAGGGGAACATATATAGTATTGATTTTTAAACACTTACAGTCTTCTCCACAACTTTGAATATTCGAATGATGAAATATTGAAGTATCTGGTAGTTCTCCAAGAAGATACGGAAATATTTCAATTCCAAAGGTTTTTTAAGAGAGATAGGCCAGTAGCGGTGGCATTTGACAGTTCCATCTTCTATCTCTCTGGTCATCATGGCAATAACATTAGCTTGATTTTCTAAAACCATTTGCCAAAAATCACTTATGGTGTCTGGTAGTGGTCCTTGAGTAGCAATGTAAAAATATTCTTCTCCAGAATTTACTATTCTAATATAACTAGCATTGATGTAGTCATTACTTTCTCCGAGAGGAACACGTGTTGAATCATCTATTACAGAAACACCAGATAGATAAAGGAAAAGCAGATGACTTGATATACTTTAGGAAAGCATTTCACAAATAAAAGTTCATATATTTATTTGACCAATGGAGAGCCTGATATAAGGATTTCTTTTCAAAGTGGCTATTTGTGTCTGTGATTTTAAACAATTGATTCCCCCAAACCTATTAAAATGACTTCAGAGATACACAGGGGGCTGTGGAAAATTTCAATGAAAGATCATGGATTTTTTCCACAAACTTTTGGAAGTCCCTTGTATATTCTGGATAACTGGTTCAATGGTTGTGAAGAGTAAGGAAGGGTTATTGATAAGACAGTTACATGACAGAGAAGGTTATTCATTTGCTAAGCAAATTTATTCTTTGTGAGGAGCAGCAGTGGAGTCAGAGCTCCAAATGTCTGTGAAATGACCAAGGAGCTCTATGGGCAGGGAAATTTACTGATAGGTCAAGCAGATATTTTTCTTCTCCTAAATGTTGTTTCTCCATATTATGTTAATTGGAGAAAATACCTTTGGTAGCAACCTTTTCCCACAATACCAGTGCTTCTTTAGATAAAAGATTAGAATAGATAATAAAAGCTGGCTGTCTTATATGAGGATACCAGTCAAGTTCCTTGGAGGCCAGGATTTAACTCTCATCAGTTATCACCACCCATCATTGACCCTAGCTTCTGATACACTAGACTTTTCAGTCTCCTGCAAAGGCAATATATTCACTTACTTTCCAGAATGCTATTCCTGTGCTGGGTTGAACTGAAGAATAGTAAGTACTACATCCCTTGGCCTAATTCTACCTGTGCCATTATCTAACAGAAATATCTCAAAATGAATAAAAGGCTGTGACTCTTTTGCTTAATAAACACTTAGAAATCTCCCGTAATGGTACAAGGCGTCTTCAAAAAGTCCACATAAAATGGGTATTAAGAAAAAAGTGTTCATGAGTTTCATAATTTTTGTGCACAGAATTATTTCACACTAACTTGTTATAACATATCTAAAGAATGATAAGACATCAGCTGGAAAAGAGCTGCTATCACTGCAACATGAATTATCCTAAATTTAAAGCAAGAGCAAACATTAAATTTATGGCAAAGCTTGAATGGAAGAAAGGTGAAAACACTGATGCTTTATGAAATCTTTATAGGAACAATGACTCCGGCAATCAGCAGTTTAGAAGTGGATAATTCTTTTTAAGAAGACAGAAGATAATGTTGGAGAGGAAGCCTACAGCAACAGGGAATCCACATCAATTTGTGCACTCTTTAATTGAAGAACTCCAGTGATTAATAATAGAAACAAGTGCCAAATACTAAAGACATCTCAATTGCTTCAGCTTACACAACTTGGGTTAAAAAATTAAAATTGAGGAATCTTTCTGCTCAATGCGTGCCCAAATATTTAAGCCCAGATGAGATGCAGATGAGAACATAGCGTTTAGTGGACATTTTAAACAAGTGGAATCATGATTCTGAAGCATTTCTTTGAAGGATTGCCACAGGAGATGATGGCCCTACTGGTATGAACCAAAGGAAAAGTACAACCAAAGCAATGGCTACCAAAGAGGTAGGAATGATACAGTTAAAGCAAAAGTGAACCAATGAAAAGTAAAATCTAAAAACGTTTGTTTGTTGACTTTCTACAGAGCCAACGAGCAATAACATCTTTTTATTATAGGAGTAGTTTGAGAAAGTTAGTGAAAGCATTAGCACAAAAATATCAAGAGAATCCTTCTCCACAGATACTGTTCCTGCTCATTCTTCTCACCAAACATGGGAGAATCTGTGAGTGTAGATAGGAGAGCATTAGGCATTCATCTGCCAAGGCCTGATTTGACTCCTTCTGATTTCATTTTTGGCCCCCTCTGACTTGTTTCCTAATTCAAAAAAACATTAAAAAAAAAAGGCACTCATTTTTCTCCTCAGTTAATAGTGTAAAAAATAAATGGTAAAATCTCCAAGATAACAGTCTTGGAGCTCTGGTGGTATAGTGGTTACATGTTGGGCTGCTAACCATAGCATCAGCAGTTTGAAACCACTAGCCGCTCCTCAGGAAAAAGGTGTGGTTTGTTATTCCTGTAAAGAGTTACAGTCTCAGAAACTCACAGGGGAAATCCGGCCCAGTCCTGTACTATGAGCTGGCAATGGCGAGATGACAGTGAGTTTGGTTTTCAGTCAGTTTGGTGGTGGTGGGAGTGGGGGGATAGACTAAATGACTGATATCATCACTTACCATGGTATCTTGACTGTGATGGAATTTATATTGAAAAATAAAGTTTTAAATTTTAATTTAATTCATTTAATCATCTAATTTCATTTTCCATGAAGTTTTGAAGTCCTTTATATATAGGTCCACCGCTTGACTACCAGTTTGTTGCACTGTGAGAGCTTGTGCTTTTCTGTGATGCTGGAAGCTAAACAGGGTTACTAAAATGAACAAGTTTCAGCAGAGCTTCCAGACTAAGAACACACAATGAAGACGAAATTGGCTGCCCACCTGGGAGCAAGTAGCCACTGAAAACCTTATGCATAGCTTCGAAACGTTGTCATATACTGAAGGCCTAATGAATGAAAGCAGATCACTGTTGGCCATAGTGCCAGAAGATGGGCCCTTCTAGTCAGAGAGAACTCGAAATGTAGCTGAAGAGGAACTGTTTCTCAGAGTGGAGCCCAACATGGTGACATGAATGGAATAAAGCCTGTGTGAATGGCGCCTTCATTTGCTGATGGGACATGAATCAAGGTAAGAAGAATAGCTGCAAAAATCTGAAAATGATGGAAACTTGGAACATGGAAAGTATGAATCTAAAAGAATTTGAAGTCATCAGAAATAAAATAGGATGCATGTAGATTAATATCTAGGCATTGGTGAGCTTAAATGGACTGGTGTTGGTCATTTAAATCAGAAAATCATATGATTTACTTATGCCAGGAAAAAAAAACAGTCAAGAGGAATGGCATTGCATTCATGGTCAACGACAGCACAAAATCTTGAAGTACAATGCTGTCCCTGATGAGCTCATATTTATCTGCCTTAAAGGAAATCTAATCAAAACAAATTTTATTCAAATTTATGCACCAATCACAAAAGCTAATGGTGAAGATATTGAAGAATTCTACCAATATCTTCAGTTGGAAATTGATAAAACATGCAATGAAGATGCATTGATAATTATTGGTGATTGGAATGTAAAATTAGAAATAAAGAGGAAGGAACAGTAGTTGAAAACATTGGCTTGGTGATAGAAATGAAGCTGGAGATGGCATGATAGGATTTTGCACGACCAATTACTTGTTCATAGCAAATACCTTTTTTCAACAATGCAAAAAAAAATGGATATACAGAAAGGACTTCTCCAGATGGAATACACAGAAATCGAATTGACTATATTGTGATGAGATGCTAGAGGTGAGATGTAAGAGAAGCTCACTATCAGTAGCTAAAACAAGCCAGGGGCTGATTGCAGAACAGGCCATCAACTGCTCATATGTAAGAGTTCAGGTTAACCTGAAAAAAATTAAAACAAATTCATGAGAACCCAAATATGACTGTAAGTCTATCCCATCTGAATTTTTAGTCTATTTCATGGAAAGATCTGATGCATTGAACACTAACGACAGAAGACCTGATGGGCTGTGGGAGGATAACAAGAACATCATTCATGAAGAAAGCTAAATGTTATGAAACAGACAGGAAGTGGATGCCAGAAAGACTCTGCCTCTCATAAACTTACAGGAGCACTACCACCCTGCCCTATATGGGGTCTCTGTGAGTCGGCACCAACTCAGTGACAGTGAGTTTGGTTTTTGGTTTGCCAAACTTACCCAGAGGGCCCTCAGGAGATAGGTCTGGTGATCAGTTTCCTAGAAGTAACAGCCTTGAAAACCCTGTGGAGAAAACTCCTTTTCTGAACACATGTGATTGAAATGAGTTAGATCAATTTAATGGTAGTTTCAACTCATATGAATCCTGAGCATAACAAAACAGAAAAGTGTTGCTCAGACTTTCCAGATAACATGCACAAAACACATGAGATGAAGTCTCACTGTCTTCATTTCTTTCTTTTTCTTTTTCCCCCCAACTCAGAAGCCAGATCCATATAAACTTTTTTTCAACAGTTTGTTCAGGTTTGGGATAGGATCATCATAGATAACTACCTTCATTTCTAAGGAACATTCCTACTTTACTTATTGTAAGAATCTTCATTCATTCTTCTGGGAGCCCATAGTATATTCATTGTTTTTATCCATCACCATAATTCAAATGCATTAATTCTTTCCAGATATTTTCATTTTCTTTTCAATCTCTTTAACAATGTAAACCCATGAAAAGAAAGCACCATGTATTTTGGTGACTTTTCTCATGTCCTAAAAGCGTACTTAGCACAGAGGAACAATATCTGAATGACGATATCCTTTGTTTTTATTTACTAAAATAAAATTTGGTGTGAGATATCATTCTGAGCTCTGGATACAGAAAGATGAAATATCCTACTTAAACTTTAAAAAAAGAAGAGATTCTGAAACTTGCTTTTAATTGTAGAGTAGCTAAAACAAATGGGGAGAAGGGTAAAGTAAAATCAGAATAGAACATTTCAAAGGGCAGCTAGAGAAGTCAAAGTCAGAAATTACGAGATATGCTAAAACCTAGAGTTAGAAACCCAAAAAGGAAGAACACATTCAGTATTTCTTAAATGGAAATAATTCACGAAAAATATCCAGACTCAAATTACAATATTCAATGATCCTACAGGCAAAATAGTGAATGGTGCAGGAAGTATAGAAAAGAAAAAAAAGATGGAGAGGAAACAAAGGGTCACTGTACCAAAAAGAAGTAGCTGACATTCCAGCATTTCAGGAGGTAGCATATGAGCAAGAACCAACAGTGCTGAAGGCAGAAGCTCAACCTGAACTGAAAGCATTAGCCAAAACAGAGTTCCAGGAACTGATGGACTACCAACTGAGATGTTTCAACAAACTCATGAAGTCATAGAATCACTCATTTGTCTATGCCAGGAAATTTATAAAATGCTTTGGCCAACTGCCTACAAGAGATTCATATTTGTATCCACTTCAAAAAGTGACACAACAGAATGCTGAAATTATAGAACAATATCACTGATATTGCATGCCAGTAAAACATTGACAAACGAGCTGCCAGAGGTCAAGCAGGATTCAGAAGAAGATGTGTAACAAGGGATATCATGGCTGCTGTCAGGTGAATCTTGGCTGAAAGTAGAGAATACTAGAAAAATGTTTGTGTTTCATTGACTATTCAAAGGCATTAAACTGTGTGGATAACAAACTGTGGATAGCCTTGGGAGGAGTGAGAATTCCAGAATACTTCATTGTGCTCATGCAGAATTTGCACGTGGCTCAAGAGGCAACTGTGTGAACCCAACAAGGGAATGCTACATGGTTTTAAATCAGGAAAGGTGTGCTTTAGGGTTATATCCTCTCACCATACTTATTCAATCTGTATGCTGAGCAAATCATCAGAGTAGCTGCAATATAAGAAGAATGTGGCATCAGGATTGGAGGAAGGCTTATTAATAACCTGTGATATGCAGATGACACAACCATCTTTGCTGCAAGGGTGGAGGACCTGAAGTACTTACCGATAAAGATCAAAGGATTGTAGCCTTCTGTTTGGACTACAACTCAATGCAAAGAAGACCAAAATTCTCACAACTGGACTAGTAGGTAACAACATCATGATAAATGGAGAAAAGTTGAAGTTGTCAAGAATTTCATCTCGCTTGGATTGATAATCAATGCCCATGGAAACAGCAATCGAGAAATCAAAAGATGCATTGCATTGTGTAAGTGTGCTGTATAAGACCTTTTTAGAGTACTGAAAAGTAAGGATGTCACTTTGAAGGCTGAGATGCTTTGGACCCAAGCCATGATATTTTCAATTTCTTCATATGCATGTGAAAGTTGGACACTGAATAAGGAAGACTGAAGAATAATTGACGCATCTGAATTATGGTGCTGGTGAAGAATATTAAAAGTACCATGGCCTCCCAAAAGGAGAAAAAAAATTATCATGGAAAAAGTATGGCCAGAGTGCTCCTTAGAGGCAAAGATGGTAAAACTTGTCTTACATACTTTGGACATGTTGTCATGAGAGAACAGTTCCTGAAAAAGTGGAAGGGCAGCGAAAAAGAGGAAGGCCTTCAAAGAGATGGATTGACATAGTGGCACCAACAATGGGTTCAGGCATAGGAACAATTGTGAGGATGGCACAGGCCAGAAAGTGTTTCCTTCTGTTGCACATAGGATTTCCATGGGCTGAACCCAACTCAATGGCACCTAAAAAAAAACAATAACAACCTATATATGTACAAGCAGGAGTCTTTTGGGGTACTGGTTATGCGTTGGGCTGTGATTTGCAAGGTCCTAAGTTCAAAAACCACAAGCAGCTCCTCAGGAGAAAGATAGGGCATTCTACTCTTGTAATGAGTTTCAGACTTGGAAACTCACCAGGGCAGTTCTGCCCTGTCCTTATAGAGTCGATATGAGTCAGCATCAACGGAATAGCACTGAGTTTGTTTTGAGCTTATATATATATGTACACACACATGCAAATACTGAATAGAACATTTCAAAGGGCAGCTAGAGAAGTCAAAGTCAAAAATTATGAGATATGCTAAAACCTAGAGTACACAAACACATAAGGACACATGCACACACACACACAATAGCCTCAGCAGACATTGTGATAAACATTTATCAGAACTTGCTTTTTTTAAAAATTACATGTTACCATGTAATTAATTACATGGTAACATATAATTTAAAAAATTCCTGGCAAATATTCATCAAATGTTAGCAGTGGTTATTTTAGAATCAAATTTTTATAGTCAGTATTACTTTTAGAGTAAAAAATGGATTTGAATATATGAAAATTAAATAATCTAAAATAGTAACGGCTTACTTTAAAACTAAGATTACTCAATTAAATTAAAATACCTAAAAATGGAATGGAACAGAAAAATAAGTTGCAGATTTAGAAATCTAGCATAAGTAATTTCCTTCAGAACTCTGAAGGGGGAAATAGAAAGTGGGATAACAAAATAATAATGATTAAAATAACAAAGAATGCTGAAGATATAAAAGGAATGTATTTTTTAATTTTTAAAGAAAATTATGGGAAATACAATGGTATAAAGAAAGTACCCACATGATTATAGGAGAAAAGTGAATTAATAATGGGATTCAGTGTGCACTACTAAATGTTTAAGCAGGATGGCGTCCCTTTATCAGAACAGATATCATTATCATTTTATCAAAACAGATATATTATTATTACTCATGCTTTTCATAGAAGGCACCTACACTCAAAATGGCTAAGTAATATTATCTGGCCATTCTTGTAGATTCCAGAATTAGTCCAAGCCACAGACCTAAGTGTGCTGACAGAAAGGCCTCCCTTCTGTCCCAGGCAACACTAACAGAGTAACCCACATCTAAACATTGACCTATCATAAAAGCAGGTGACTATAGGCTGCCACTTAAGAAACCCATCTAATTTTGTCAATAGACAACTCTTGACTAGCCCTAATTTTCAGAAGTTAATAGAGTAATGTCTATGGAGACCTGGAAAAAAAAAAAAGATTATGATGAAGAACTCTAAATTCAGAAAGGGTATTGCCATGAGTGAGAACAAGAAAATTTAGTATTGTCTGCCACTTCTCCCTCATATAATTGTAAAGAAAACTCAATAGGATATGCATAATCATGCTTGGAAAATGAGAAAACTAAGTCATTTTTCTTTTGGTTAGCAACCAAGTGCTTTCACCAACAAGCAATCAGAGCTCCCTTGAGACAGCAGGCACAATTATTTTCTATATTTCCAGATACTGATCAAGAAATAATCTCAAAAAAAATCCTTGCAAGGAAAGAAAAACGGGCAGCTCTGAGTTCTTGAAGTGGTTAAGAAACAGTAAAGGAAGGAAGCAGTCACAGAGCCATCCAAGGAGTTGGATGGGGCTAGAGGAAAATGCACAACTTGCTCTCCTTAGTGGATCTCCTCTTGAGTTTGGTTTTTGAATTGGTGTCTTGCATAATTTCATTCAGGTCCAGGTCCAAAAGGTGGGATCTCATAGTGGAGCAATAAAGAGTTCTCAACTCCCTCAGAGTTGCACAGGCACTCCAGGCCAGATAAAATTAACCTCACGTGGAAAACCACAGGCAGTTTCACCTTGATGAAACTTCAACTCCAGTCCCCAAACAAGAACTCTTGAAAAATGTTTATAGCAAGTTATTCTATATTCTCTCCATAGTAATACTAAAACTGGTCCTTTCACAGACACCAATTGGGCAATAAAATGGGATCAGTCTAAGTTATGGACTATAGGAATAAAAAGCTGCAGGAGGATTCTAAAGGTTTGTATGACCACTTTGGGATATGGCAGATGATTCTAAGTCTTCTAACTTGAACATCAATGAATTATATAATAAAGGAGGCGAGTAAAAGCTGAAGAAGAAAAATAATAAATCAAATTTGGCAATATTTTGAGTTTGAAAGGAATATGAATAATTTTTGCCTGACATTAAAACTACACTTCTTTTGCATTTTGTTTCTTATCTTTGGTTGTTTCAAGGCAAATCACTCAATGTAAATCATTTGGTAGGGGTTGGTAGTATTATTCTTTACCTAACATATAGAGGGGAGGCTATTGTCTGGGACAAAGCTATAATTAGCTCCATTGTATCTAGGTGTCTACACAAAATGGTCAGGGAATATATCCAAGGCTTGTCGTAGACAAAATGGCAAAAGTTTTAGCTTACTTTGCTTTTTTTTTGGATGCTTCACTGCCTAAGCAGCAGCAATCCATAAGAACAATCTGTAAAAGATGGTTTGATTCTCACCACCTTCTAATATATATTCTAGAATGTGTCCATGACACCCACTGCTGCCTAGGGGAATTCATTCTTATGGTTACTGGTCTAGATGCATAACTCAAAAGAATATACAAGCCCCCTTTAAAGTTTTCCCAAATCTAAACAGAAAAATATAAAAATAAATTTTTAACTTACATGGAAGAATATCTCGATATCTGTTTTTGTCTCGATTGCATGGTTCATTCCCACAATTGAACTCATCTGACAGGTTCTCACATTCTAAATCCTTAAAAAGGTAAGCAGTAGAAATCATGTATTTCATAAAAACAAACAAACAGCCTAAGGAATATAATCTTTAAATCACAATATATTAAAAATATTATATGATAAATTAGGAAATTAGAACCCCACTGAAAGAATACTATGTAAAATATTTCAAGTTTGCAATGACAACCAACCAACAAATGGCTTCATAAGACAATAAATACTAAACCCTCTGGGGACATATTTTTCTCCTTGAACTTCATTCGTTTTATGAAAAAAAAAAACCCTAACAACTTAATAAATGCACTCTTAGGACTATTAACTACCTTCCAATTTATCATTTTATAAACAAAAATAAATAATTCCAACAAAAATATGTAAACACATGAATATAAACATATAAACAGTCTCACAATTTACCCTTTGCCATATTAAGGAATTATAGTTAAGAGATTGATTAAAAATTGCTGAAGGAAAGTATTTACCACATGTGAATTTCACATACATTCATTGAATATTTAGCATATACGTGATACTATTTGACCTCATCCTAGAGCAGTGGTTCTCAACTTTCCTTATGTTGCGACCCTTTAATACAGTTCCTCATGTTGTGGTGACCCCCCCACACCATAAAATTATTTTCGTTGCTACTTCATCAGTAATTTTGCTACTGTTATGAATCAGGTGAGCCATGTGAAAGGGTCATTCGACCCCAAAAGGGGTCACAACCTACAAGTTGAGAACCACTGTGAGAGACACACTGCAATCAAATAACATGACCAATTTATAGAGATATTGTGACCATTGTATCTCTATGAGTCAGAATTAACTTAAAAGTAGTTTGGGTTTCAGTCATTGCTGGGTGACATCCAGTGGATTTCACTTCAGCAACCTCATAAGACATAGTGTTTCTTAGGTTGTAATCTTCACAGGGACAGAACACCACATCTTTCTCCTATGGAGCCACTGGGTGGATTTTAACCAACAACCTTTCTGTTAGCATCTGATTGTTTTAACTATTGTGTCATCAGGGTTTCTCTAAAAATAAATCCCAAACTCACTGCCATTGAGTTGATGCTGACGCATAGCAATCCTATAGAACATGGTCGAACTACTCCTGTGAGTTTCTGAGATTAATTGTTTATGGGACTAGAAAACCCCATCATTCTTTCTTTTTTTTTTTTCTAG
>NW_022103932.1:1022065-1028738 GCF_000313985.2 Echinops telfairi | reverse complement strand
GGATTACAGCACAAAGTGTAACCACTATACCATCAGGGCTCCACTATGAACTATGGCTCCAGAAATAAATTTAGTATTTACAACTTTGATAAACAACAACATTGTACCATTAAAAAAAGAAACAAATAACAGAAAAAACCCATTGGTAGTGATGTGAGTATAGGGAGCAAAGACATAAATATAAATTTTTGTAAATACCAAAATGTTTACCATAAACTCCTGGAAGATTTCATAATTTAACACTTTTTTCTGAAGCATTTCAAAGCAAGCCTTGATGGTTGATTGCTCATGGCCATTGAGTATTGATGGTCGAATCTGTGCCAACTGAGCTAGCTCACTTTCAGAGATAATTGGCATACCTAAGAAGAGAAAAAGATTCACATTGGTAAATTCCTAGGTTTCTTTTATTGTTGAGGAGGGATTTTATTGTTGCTATTTTTTTTCTCTTAAATAAAGGAAAAGCTATTCAAGGATGAATGGAAATTTGTTTTTCCAGGGATGAGGAGTCGATTACTTAAAAAATGACTGCCTCTGGTGGCATAGTGGTTAAGCGTTAGGCTGTGGAACCACAAGGTACACAGTTTGAAACCATAAGCCTCTCCACAGGAGAATGACAGGCTTTCTACTCCTATAAAGAGTTACAGTCTTGTCCTGTAGGGTTGCTATGAGTCAGCATCAACTCAATGGCAGTGATTATTTACATTTAACTACATAAAGTATACAGTTTTTGGAGAAAACTGTGGAGTACTATAACTCATAAGATGCATCAGACAGAGAAGTATTCAGCTTCATAATGTGATTTAGGCATAAATGTTGACAATGTTGACAAGACATGAATGAACAAAACTATTTCTCTGAAAAAAAGAGAAACTTTTATGCCATTCCTGGGACTGAGTGTTTAGAAGCTCCTGGATTATGAGATGAGAGGATATAGATGGTTTAATATACATCTTACTCTAGCGCAGATCAACAGACATTCACAAACATACATTCACACACAAATACCAAAGGTAGAAAAATCTAAATTATGTAATTAATAATATTAATACACACAAACACACACACTTAGAAAGGGCTTGAAAAAGTTTTTAGAAAAGTTTAATTAAAATAAAATGGACATTTCTACAAATTTTTGAAGCCACGTCGTGTGTATGAGTATATGTGTATGAGTGTGCATACAAGGAAGGACTATATAAAATCAGTACCCAAAATAATTGGTTAACATTCAACCATTTCAACAGATAGCATATGATCAAGGGCAGGTGATACTAAAGGAAGAAGTTCAAAATGCACTGAAGGTATTGGTGAAAAACAAGGCTCTGGGAATTAATAGAATATCAATTGAGATGTTTCAACAAACTGATGTAGAGTGGGAGTTCTAACTTGTCGATGCCAAGAAATTTGACAGGAACATGGCCAAAAGTCTAGAAGAAATTCCTATTTGTACCCATTCCAAAGATCTGTAAGACAACAAAATGAGAAAATTATCAAGCAATATCACATGAAATGAAAATTTTGCTAAGAGATCATTTAAAGATACCTGCAGCAGTATAACAATGAGGTGCCAGAAATTCAAGTTGTATTCGGAAGAAGACATGGGATAAGGAATATCTTTGTTAACACCAGATGTATCTTGGCTGAAATCGGAGAATACCAAAATGATGTTTCCTTGTTATTGACTATGTGGGCCATAACAAATTGTAGATAACACTGAGAAGCATAGGAATTCTAGGCCACTTAATGTGTCCATGTGGAACCTATGCACAGATCAAAGAGGTAGCCATTTGAAGAGGACTAGGGAATACTACATGTTTTAAAATCAGGAAAGGCCATATCCTTTCACCAAACTTATTCATTCTGTATGCTGAACAAATAGTCAATATGGAGACAATATGAAGAACGCTGCACCAGAATTGAAGAAAGATTCATTAACAACCTGTGGCATGTAGATGACACAACCATGCTTGCTGAAAGCCAAAAAGACCAGTAGGCTTGTTTTCTGTGCTTATTATTGTCTCTGAATGTCTATCTAGATAAGATAGGCAGGATAAACAAACCCAGAGGAGAAAACCCCTCAGGACCAATGAGAGTAGCGATACAAGGGTGGTAAGAGGAAGTTGAGGGGAGAATGGGGGAATTGATCACAATGATCTAATATAAGCCCCTCCCCAGGGGATGGACAACAGAAAAGTGGGTGAAGGAAGACATCAGTCAGTATAAGAAATGAGAAAATAATAATAATTTAGAAATTATCAAGGGTTTATGAGGGAGGGTGGAAGAGGAAGAGGAAAAAATGAGGAGCTGATACCAAGGGCTCAAGTAGAAAGAAAATGTTTTGAAAATGATGTTGGCAACATATGTACAAATGTGTTTTACATAATGGATGTATGTTTGGATTGTGATAAGAGCTGTATGAGCCCCCAATGATGACCCTTCTAGTACTTAAATTTTTTTAACAGTTTTATTGACATATAATTCACTGGTTTAAACATATTTAAGAGTTGTACAATCAATTTTAGAACACTTTCTTCATTCTTATACTGGTAACATAGTGTATAGCATGATAGCAACATGGAAATAACCAAAATACATACAACAAATTGACAGGCAGGGGGTGTATTCATATTAAGTACTCCTACAAGCCATTTGTTTGGGGCACAGAAAAAACTACTGTAACTTCGTAATACATCAACATAGCAAGGTTAAACAGTTTTCCCCATAATTTCATATTCCAAGTATTTTCAGTAAGATTGAGTCTGAAGAGAGGCTATTGTGTGAATTATGGTGGGTGAATATGAAATAGGATTTTGTAACTCATACACTCAATTTGCTAATCCCTTGACTTATTTCATTATTTATATGTATATATAAATGTATATGTATAATGCCATACAAAGGGCTAACCTTAAAATTAATATGCAATCTTGTGTAAATGTAATGAAATATTTTCATCAGAATTTAATATGGGTCTTTAAGGACATTTTATAAAAATTATAAGTCCATATGTAGCAATTACTCTCCCAAATAGTGTAAAAATTAATTTTAAAATAATTAAGGAAATGATATACCTTTCGGAATATTACTATAAAATACAGAACTTAACATGTAACAAAAGTATATTTAAATCATGGTTTTTATTTAGTAAATGGTCCTGGCATGATTACAAAATTAAAATAACACACTCAACTTACATGCATTAACATTTCCAAAATGTGAAGAGTTCCTACAAATTAACAAAAAAATAGGCAGAAAATATGCATAAGAAATCAGAGAAGCGAGAATATAAATAGCTAATGAACACAGATCACATACTTGACCACACAATCAATTAAAATAATGCAAATTTGAATAATAATCAGGTGCAATTTTTCAAAAACATTTTTGAAAAAAATTAGACGAATGGCTACCTAGTTTTGAGTCCCCACTTGCCCATTATTTTGTCCTACTGTGGTGGCTTGAATGTTACTGTGAAGCAATAATACTGCTATTTCAAATACCAGCAGGGTCAACCTTGATGAATAGGTTTCTGAGGAGCTTCTAGACTAAGAAGAGACTCTCTCACTGCCATCGAGTTGATTCTGACTCATAGTGATGCTATAGGGCAGGTAGAAATGCCCATGTGAGTTTCCAAGTTACTGGATTAAAAAGCCTCATCTTTCTCCAATGCAGTGGTTGGTGGTGGTGGTTTCACACTGTGGACCTTGTAGATAGGAATCTGACATGTGACCACTACACCACCAGGGCTCTTTAAGAGCAGACCAGGAAGAAAAAAAGTCTACTTCTTGGAGATTCACCATCAAAACTTTACATAAACAATAGAATATTGTCTGAGAGGCAAGATATCAATTTGAGGGCTAAAGTACATCTGACCCCAGCCATGATATTTTCAATTAATGAATGCATAAGCCCTTGAAGCTGGATAGTGAATAAAGACAATCAGAGAAGAACTGATATTTGTGAATATGGTGCTGGCAAAGATTACTAGGGACTGCCAAAAGAACAAACAAATCCACCACAAAGGAAGTATAGCCAGAATACTCCGTAGAAACAAGGGTCTAACTTTGTCTCGCCTACTTTTGAAATGCTGCCAGTGGAGACCAGTCCCTGGAGAAGGACATCATGCTTGGTAAAGAAGATGGTCAACAAAAAAGAGGAAAATACTCTATGAGATGGATTGACATAGTGGAGGCAAAAATGGGCTCAAACATTCCAATTGTGAAAATGATGTAAGATCAGACAGTATTTCATTCTATTGTACATCAGGGCTGCTAGGAGCCACATACCAATAGTGATGAAAAGCCCTTGTGGTGCTGTGAGTTAGACGTTAGGAAGCTAATATAACAGTGGGTAGTTCAAATCCACCAGCTACCCTGAGGGAGAAAGATAAGAATATTTGCTCCCATAAAGATTTACAGTCTTGATCCTAAGTTGGAATCAACTGGATGACAGTGGAGCAATAAGAAGAATGTGGGGAAATTGGAACAGTCTACAAAATAAGAAAAAAATTACCCTAACTTTTAGAACTAAATATTGCATTACATATTGAAATATAAAAGGAACTCAGCAATCACATTTTATGGACTCTAACCAAAATGAAAATAATATATATTGGAAGGCACTCAAAATATGAAGAGGAAGAAATACCTATTCAATATGGAGTCAAGCTTAATAAATTACTCAAATAAAGTTAAAACTTAAGGACTGGGGACTTCTGGCAAGATGGCGACCAAGTAACGCATACCAGAGGGAATCCACAGAAATTAGTGCAAGAGACCAATTAAGAGGGAAATTCTACATTGCCAGGTGATAGGAGGAACACCATAAAGATAAATAGCACAGATCCACTATAAAGATAAGTAGCACAGATCCACTATAAAGATAAGTAGCACAGATCCACCTTATGTAGCGTAACACACAGCTGGGGAAAGCCTGACCACCTTCATCTGGGGGAAATCCTGCCTACCCACTCCCTGCAGCTTAACATGTGGCTGGAGAAAGCCTGTCCACCTTCTTCTGGGGGGAAATACCACCCACGTGGCTGGGGGACCTCCTGCTCATCCTCTGTGATGCCATGTGACTGAGGGAACTTTCTCCTGCCTGCTGTAGTGCCTCACATGGCCTAAGGCTGCTGTGCCAACACTCTCCAGAGGTCCACACTACTGTGGAAGCCTCTCCCCAAACTCCGCAGTGGTGTAGCTGACTACAGAAATTCCACCCACCATATGCGGTGGTCTATGCCAAAGCAGGAAAATCCACTTGCCTTCCCCAGCACTTCCATTGCAGCATGCACCCCTGCATGCCCTCTGGAGTGCCCCAAGGAGCTGAGGGCCACACCACCACAGTGTCCTGTGAGATCATCCAGCACCATCCTCATGGGTTCACAACCACCCAACCAGCATCCCCTGAGAGGACCACCCAACTTGCCCTCCAAATAACAGATTAGTGGTTTGCTAGGGAAAGAGTGAAGCCACAGGAGGATAAAGCAGTACTCCAATCCCATAGTTCAATTAGCTGCAAGCAGTTTGCAAAAGCACTCTAATGAGTCTCCCAAGAGATAGCTCAGTGCCCTTCAACACTCAGGAAAATTGTTCCAGCACTTCTAAAACAACACAACACAAACAGCAAACAGCCGCAATGACCTCAATTGGGGGAAAAAGGCAAAGTCGGAAGAAGTCCTGAACCTAATGATGTGCATAAAAGAAGCAGACATTGATCTGCCACAGAAAAAACATTTCAGAATGCTGTTTTGAGTCATAGGATATGAGGGAAACAATACAGGAAAAGGTAGAAATTATAGAGGAGATAAAGACCATACACCAAAGGAAAATACAAGAGGTTAGGGATAAGATAACAAAAACCAGTAGCAAATTCTCAGACTTCACCAACCAATTGGAGGAGGCAGAGAAGCGCACCCGTGACCTAGAGGACAGCCAGGCAGATTGCAACAAATGTTTTAAAAGTCAAATAAGATCATCAGAGAAGCTGAAGAAAACCTGAGAGCTATGTCTGATCCTATGAATAGGAACAACATCAGAATAAGTGGATTACCAGAGGAAGACACAACAAAGGAATCAACAGCAAAAATAGCGAGAGAATTCTTCAGTAAAACTTCCTCAGCTTAATGAATGAAAACCAGGCAACTATTCAGGAGGCTGAAAGAACACAAGCTAGACTGAATCCCAAGAGGTCACCAAGGCACATAATACTTAAACTATCCAACTTTGAGGAAAAGGAGAAAATCTTGAGAGCAGCTAGGGAGAAACAAGCAGTCACATCTAAAGGTACCCAAATAAGAATATGTTCAGACTCATCAGCGGACACTATGAAGAAGAGGAGAAAGTGGAGTAATTTATTCCAAAAATTGAAGGAAAATAACGCAAACCCAGAAATACTCTCCCTAGCCAACTTATCTACCAAGATAAATGGAAAAGTCTTCCCAGACAAGGGAAAACTCAAAGAATACATTAAAAGAAACCCAGCCCTAAAAAAGATCCTTGCTAACACAGTATGGGCAGAAGAACAGCACTCACCGTGCACAAATAAGAGACCACCACATAGGAAAACCCCCACCCAGATAGCAACAAAGAGGAAACAGCCCCCAAGATAGCATTGGATAAAGGGTGGAAAGAAGTCAAGAATGAAACACACACACACACACACACACACACACACA
>NW_022103932.1:1004677-1020863 GCF_000313985.2 Echinops telfairi | reverse complement strand
TGGGTTAATGTTGGACTTGTGGGCTTGGGCAGCATTGGGTTGGGATGTTTTCGTGATGCACCTTTTCTTTACATAAAACTCTCTCTTATACGTGAGTCGCCGTGGATTTGTTTCTCCAAAGTACCCAGACTAATAGAAACCAATGAGAATGAGAATACAACGTACCAAAACCTTTGGGACACAGGAAAGGCTGTTATCAGAGGAAATTTGATAGCAATAAAGGCACACATGGAAAAAGAAGAGAGACTTATGATTGATATGCTGACACAAAACTTACAGCAATTAGAGTAGAGTTCACAGGACAATCCTACTAACATCAAAAGAAAAGAAATAATAAACATCAGGGCTAAGATTCTTGAGATTCAAGAAAACTATGGGGAAAAAATTAATGCAGCTAAAAATGGGTTCTTTGGAAGGATAAACAGACCGCTGGCAAACCTAACCAAAGAAAGGAAGGAACAAATTTCAATAGCAAGGATGAGGGATGAAACAATGGACCCTCATGTTGTGAAAAGGATAATTACACAGTACTATGAAAGCATGTACTCCAATGAATTCATAACTTGGACTCTGATAGCTAAACTGGGCAAGGATCCCACAAAAATTGAAAACTACAGACCAGTATCCCTAATGAACATCGATGTAAAGCTCCTTAACAAAATACTGGCCAATAGAATAAAAAAGTTTACAAAACAAATAATTCACCATGACCAAGTGGGATTCATACCAGGGAAGCAGGGATGGTTCAACATACGAAAGACCATTAGTATTATTCACCACATTGACATTAAAAATTATAATAACCACATGATAATATTGATAGATGTGGAAAAAGCATTCGACAACATCCGACACCAATTCCTGTTTAAGGCACTCAAGAAGATAGGAATGGAAGGAAAATTCTTCTATATAATACAAGCTTTATATGAAAAATCAACAGCCAATGTGGTAGTCATTGGAGTAAAGACAAAAACAATCCCACTGAAAAGGGGGACCAGCAAGGATGCCCCTTGTCCCCACTATTATTTAACATCGTACCGGAGATGCTAGCTAACAGCACAAGGCAAAGAAAAGACATCAAAAGTACTCACCTGGGGAAGGAAGGGGTGAAACTATCATTATTTGCAGATGATAAGATTTTATGTGTGGAAATCCCCAAAAGCTCCACAAGGGGAGTACTGGAAGTAATAGAGGAATATGGCAGAGTGGCAGAATACAAGATCAACAAACAGAAGTCTATTGGACTGCTCTACACATCAGACAAGACCACAGAAGAGGGGATCAAAAAGGCTGTACCTTTCACAATAGCAAAGCACAAATAGAAATGATTAAGGAGATACCTGACTTAAAAAAACAAAAGAATTGTGTGAGGAAAACTACAGAACACTATTACAAGAAACCAAGAGTGACCTCAACAAATGGAAGAATATCCCAGGCTCGTGAACTGGCAGACTCAATATAGTAGAGATGTCAATTCTGCCCAAAGCACTATATGTTTAATGACATCCCAATACAAATTCCATCATCTTTCTTCAAAGAAATGGATAAACTGATTACCAACTTCTTATGGAGAGGGAAGAAGCCCCGAATCAGCAGAGAACTCCTCTAAAAGAAGGACAGAGTGGGAGGGCTTGCTTTACCTGACTTTTGCACATACTATACAGCCACAGTGATCAAAACTGCATGGTATTGGTATAATGACAGATCCTCAGACCAATGGAAAACAACTGAAAACCCAGAAATAAAATCATCAGTATACAGACAACTGAACTTTGATATGGGTCCCCAAAATATTAAATGGGAAGCAGATGCCCTCTTCAACAAGTAGTGCTGGAAAAAATAGATATCTACATGTAGCAAAATGAAGCAAGACCCTTACCTCACTCCATGCATAAAAATAAACTCAAGGTGGACCACATACCTTGAGGTAAAACCCAAGATATTAGGACTATCAATGAGGGAATTGGGACAAGCCTGAGAATGTTGGCGCAGGGAATACATAGGCTATCAGAAATAGGGAAAGACACAAATACAGATGAGTCACAAATTGACAAGTGGGATATCCTGAAGATAAGTCACCTGTGTACATCGAAAGAAATTCACCAAGAGAGTAATAAGAGAGGCCATGGACTGGGAAAACATCTTCAGCAATGACACATCAGACAAATGCCTTATTACTAAAATCTATAGTACTCTGCTAGCTTCCATAAGGAAAAAAAATTAATTGCCCACTGAGGAGGTGGGCAATAGACCTGGACAGAAGTTTCAGAAGGGCAGAAATCTGAATGGCCTATAAAGATATGAGAAAATGTTCGTGATCATCAGCAATAAGAGATATGCAAATTAAAACAACTATGAGATACCACCTATCACCCTCAAAGATAGCCCAATTCAAAAATTCAGAAAGTAACAAGTGTTGAAGGGGTTGTGGTGAGGTAGGAACTCTCCTCCACTGCTGGTAAACCTGTAGGTATGTACACCCACTATGGAAATCGATTTGGTGATATCTAAAACAGATGGAAATTGAGCTACCATATGACCCAGCAATCTGCCTACTGTGCATTTACAAAGAAGAGGCAAGAAACTAACCAGGGCCAGACATCTGTGCTCCAATGTTCATCATGGCACAACTCCTAATTGCAAGTAGTTGGAAGCAACCTAAATTTCCATCAACAGACAAATGGATTAAAAAATTATGGTTCATACAATAGAGTACTACACAACCCTAAAAAGCAGTGATGAATGCATGAAGAACATTGCTGCATGGTGGAAGAACTGGAGGAAATAATGCTAAGCGAAGTAAGCCAAGCACAAAAGGACAAGTACAACATGAGTCTGCTGAGTAAGCTTAAAAATACAGAAGCAGCCTAGGGGAAAAGTTACTGTATACATACATTCCTGGGGTGAGGTCCAGGTAGTATGGCAGGGCCCAGACCAAATCCAGGGATACATTTGATAGCCAACTAAAAAGGAGGGGGGGAAATTAAAGACATGTGTAGTGGGGGAACAGGGCACTAACCCACCCACGGGGAGGGTAATGTTTATATCTCCACAGAAAATGAGGGACCAGACTTCAAACCAGTGCGCCAAGACGTGAATGCAACATACCAGCATGAATCAAAGCAGGGAACCAACAGAGAGGTCAGAGGGGCTGGTCCCAATCCCAACTATGTGGACAGCCCACACTGCCCCACCCACACACACACAGAAGATTTCACTTCAGAGGACAGCACTGAAGCCATAGCTCAGGGAGAGGGGCATGTCTGATCAGAGGACACAGGAGCAAATGAAGGGGGAGGGAGAGATTGTGGGCACATCCTGGCCCACCGAGTCCAGAGGAGGATATTCCTGTTCAGAGCAGCCAATATACAGAGAGGACCATAGGGCCAGCCCCATCATGAGACACGACATCCCTTACAGACCCACAGCACTATGGGGAACAACACTGGAGACACAGTGCAAGAATTGTGCCCAATCTGATCCTACCACAGCAAAGCTAAACACTAAGGGCGTGCAAAAGAACAGTGAGGAGAGAAGAGCAATAAAGTCCCTGGGGAATACCAAAATTAGACTCTGGGGCCAGGGCATGGCACCCCATCAGACTCTACTGGAATACACTCCTAAGGTCAACAAACAGACCTTGAACTATTTGCCAGTTTTATTTTTTTGTCAATTGTTTTTGCTGTTGTTGTTTTGTTTCCTTTTGTTGTTTTGTTTTGCTCTGTCTTGTTTTGTGAATATTATTGTCTCTGCATGTATATCTAGATAAGGTAGGTGGAATAAACAATCCAGAGGAGAAAACAACGGTGACTGACGGTTCCAGGGGGACACAGGAGAAGGGGAGGCAGGGGAAAGAAAATGTGTGTTAACAAACCCAATGACAAGGGAACAATAAGTGATCTAAAATCGATGGCAAGGAGGGTGTACGATGCCTGGTAGGGCTTGATCAAGGTCAGTGTAACTGTGAGGAATTACTGAAACCCAAATGAAGGCTGAACATGATAGGAGGACAAGAGGAAAGTAAATGGAAATAGAGGAAAGAAACTAGGAGGCAAAGGGCATTTATAGAGGTCTGATTACAGGCATGTACATATGTAAATATATTTATATATAATGATGGGGAAATAGACATATGTGCATATATTTATAGGTTTAGTATTAAGGTAGCAGATGGACATTGGGCCTCTACTCAAGTACTCCCTCAATGCAAGAACACTTTGTTCTATTAAACTGGCATTCCATGATGTTCACATTCCAAACATGATCCTTGAAGACAAAGTGGGTGCATAAACAAATGTGGTGAAGAAAGCTGATCGTGCCCGGCTATCAAAAGATATAGCATCTGGGGTCTTAAAGGCTTGAAGATAAACAAGTGGCCATCTAGCTGAGAAGCAACAAAGCTCACATGGAAGAAGCACACCAGCCTGTGTGATCACGAGGAAGAAGCACACCAGCATGTGTGATCACAAGGTGTTGATAGGACCAGGTATCTGGCAACAAAAGCCCAGAACAAAAAATCATATCATTGTGAATGAGGGGGAGTGTGCAGTGGAAACCTAAAGCACATCTGTAGGCAATTGGACACCCCTTACAGAAGGGTTGCGGGGAGGAAACAAGCCAGTCAGGGTGCAGTATAGCACTGACGAAACATACAACTTTCCTCTAGTTCTTTAATGCTTCCTCCTCCCCACTATCATGACCCCAATTCTTCCTTACAAATGCAGCGAGGCCAGAGCGTGTACACTGGTACAGATAAGAGCTCGCAACATAAGGAATCCAGGACAGATAAACCCTTCAAGACCAATGATGAGAGTAGCGATACCAGGAGGGGAAGGGAAAGGTGGGGGTAGAAAAGGGCAACCTACCACAATGATCTACATATAATCCCCTCCTGGGGGAAGGCAACAGAAAAACGTGTGAAGGGGGACATCAGTCAGTGCAAGACATGAAAAAATAAAAAGGTGTGAAGGGGGACATCAGTCAGTGCAAGACATGAAAAAATAATAATAATTTCTAAATTATGAAGGGTTTGGGAGGGAGAGAGGGCAGGGAAAGGAGGGGGAGAAATGAGAACTCGATATCAAGGGCTCAAGTAGAAAGAAAATGTTTTGAAGATGATGATGGTAACATAAGTACAACTGTGCTTGACACATTGGATGGATGTATGGATTGCAATAAGAGTAGTACAAGCCCCCAATTAAATGATTAAAAAATAATAATAATAAATAAACCTTAAGGATCTTCATTTGCTGATGTAGCAAGACCAAAAGTGAAAATTAACAGCTGCAACTATCCATTATTATTTGAAATATGGAATATACACAAAATATGAATCAAGATAAATTAGAAGCCATCAAAAAGGGAAAGCATGAAGATGTATATCCTAATGTACTGAAATAAGCTGATATTGGCCATTTTAATCCTGTCAATTATATAGCCTAATATGCCAGGTACCAAGCACTAAACTAGTGATGAAGAAACTAAAGAATTTTACAAGCATTTTCAGTATGAAATTGATAAAAAATGCAATCAAGATACATTGATAATTACTAACAATTGGAATGCAAAACTGAAAACAAATAGGAAGAGTCAGTATATGGAAAATATTGCCTTGGTGACAAAAACAAAGTTGAAGATGAGACAGAATTTTGGAAGACCAATGATTTCTCAAATAACTTTCTTTAACAACACAAATGGTGACTGTGGTAGTTACATAATCTGGTGTTAATTTGGGACTTGCGAAGATTAAGAGTAAAGGGGTGGAGCCTAGTCTGTCAATTGGATAATAGACAATGAGGCCTCTGTGTGGGCATGGGCTTCTCCTGAGAGTTCTGGGAAATCCTGATTTTCCTCCTTGGAGGTGGTAGAGACTCACTCTACTGACAAAACGCATGGCAATATGCTGATAGACCCCATGCCCGGGGAATCGGAGAAGACACGTGCAGACTCCTCCCAGCACTGTGATGCTTACTACACCAATGGACCCACAAGACTTACCACCCACTGGCCTGTGATCTTCCTGCATTCAGCATCATTGCACGTATATCATGAGTCTGAAGAGGACTTCATAGATTGGTATCGGACATATGGGCTAATATTGGGCTTATGGACTTGATCTGGACTGGGCTGGGATGTTTTCTCATTATTTAACTGCTTTTTTATATAAAGCTCTTTCTTATACACATATGAGTGTCTAGGATTTGTTTCTCGAGTCTACCCAGACTAACACAGTGACTGTTATGTGGACTTTACCAGATGAAATATACAGACATCATATTGATTACATTTCAGAGAAGAGATCACATGGAAGCTCAATATCAGGACTAAAATCAGGCCAGAGGCTACCTGTAAAACAGATTATTAATGCTCAAATGTAAGTATGAGTTGAAGCTGAAGAAAATTAAAACAAGTCCACAAAAGCCAAAATACCACCTTGAGTCTTCATCTGAATTTTGAGACCATCTCAAGAACAGAGTTTACTCTTAGAACACTGAAAATGACAGGAAATAAAGAAAACATCAAAGAGGATGTCAGACGAGATTGAAATTTGCTCTTAATTATTTAATCCTTTGCTAAAGAAAGTGGACAAAATGATGTTTAAGAGTTGAGCAGAAAATTTCAAAGAGAAGCTTAAGGAGACAAAGTAAAATATTATAATGTGCAAAGTTCTAGAGTGAGAAATCTAAAAACGAGAACCATTCTCAGAATATCTTATACTAAAAGAACTACAGAAAAAAGTTAAGGCTCGAATTGTAATATTTGATTCCATGGGCAAAATGGCTCAAAGATAATAATTGTGAGATTGGTGCAGGGCCAGGCAATGTTTTGTTCTGTTGTACCAAGAGCTGCTTTGAGTCAGACCAACATGATGGCACCTAATAGCAAGATGGCCAACATATGTAAAAATACAAGAAGCATCAAAAGTAGATGGAAAGAATACACAGAATTGCTGTACCACAAAGAACTAGTCGACATTCCACTATCTGAGGTGGTAGCAGAAGATCAAGAACCAATAGTCCTGATAGAAGAAGTCCACGCTGCATTGAAGGCAATAGCCAAAAACAAGGCTCAAGTAATTGATGGAATACAAACTGAAAATTTTCAGCAAGTTGATGAAGCATTGGAAATATTCATTTGTCTAATGCTAGGAAATTTGGAAGACAGCTACCTGGTCTACTGACTGAGAAAGATCCATATTTGTACATAGTCTAAAGAAAGGTGATACAACATAATTATAGAATACTATTAAATTATACAACAGTGTCACTGATATCGCCTGCAAGTAAAATTTTGCTAAAGATAATTCAATAACAATTTCAGTAGTCCATTGATAAGAAGCGGCTAGAGATTCAGTACAGATTCAGAAGAGGGTGTGGAACAAGGGATATCATTGCTGATGTCAGATGGCTCTTGGTTCAGAGCAGAGAAATACCAGAAATGTGTTTGCTGGTGGTTTATTTTATATAATCATTTTATTAGGGGTTCATACAACTCTTATCACAATCCATACATACATCAATTGTGTAAAGCACATTTGTACATGCATTGCCCTCATCATTCTCAAAACATTTGCTCTCCACTTAAGCCCCTGGCATCAGGTCTCATTTTTAACCCCTCCCTCCTTGCTCCCCAACTCCCTCATGAACCCTTGATAATTTATAAATTATTACTTTGTCATATCTTGCCCTGTCCAACGTCTCCCTTCACTCACTTTTCTGCTGTCCATCCCCCAGGGAGGAGGCCACATGTAGATCCTTGTAATTTTTTCCCCCTTTTCCAACTCACCCTCCCTCTATCCTCCCAGTATCGCCACTCACACCACTGGTCCTGAAGGGCTCATCTGCCCTGGATTCCCTGCATTTCCAGTTCCTATCTGTACCAGTGTGCATCCTCTGGTCTAGCCAGACTTGCAAGGTAGAATTCGGATCATGATAGTGGTGGGGGGAGGAAGCACTTAAGAACTAGAGGAAAGTTGTATTTTTTCATCGTTGTTACATCGCACCCTGACTGGCTCATCTACTCCCCAAGACCCCCCTGCAAGGGGATCTCCAGTGGCCTACAAATGGGCTTGGGGTCTCCACTCCGCACTCCCCCTCACCCCCCATTCACTATAGTCGTTTGCTTGTGTTTTATTGACAATGCCAGGGAATTTCACTATGTGGACTATAACAAGCAACAAATAGCTTTGAGAATGAGAAGTCCAGAATATTTCATTATGCTCATGTAGAACTTGTACATGGGTCAAGAGGCAGTTATGAGAACACAAGGGAGCATGGTTTAAAATCAGAAAAGATGCCCATCGGGGTTGTATCCTCTAATTATACTTACTCAATCTGTATGTGGAGCAAATTATCAGAAGCTGGATTATATGAAGAAGAGTGAAACATTGAGACTGAACTAAGGATGATTAACTTTACTTGTGATTAACTTTGATTAACTTGTGATATGTAGATGATACAATCTTGCTTACTGAAAGTAAGGACTTGAAGCACTTGCTGATAAAGACCAATTGGAGCCTTCTGAATGGATTACAACTCAACTTTTAAAAAATCCTCACAACTGGACCAATAGGTATCATCCTGACCAATGGAGAATAGACTGAAGTTGTCAAGGACTTCGTCTTTCTCGTGAAAGTAGCAGTCAAATCAAAAGACATGTTGTAGTAACTATCTGCTGGACAAGCCTTCTTTAGTGTGTTAACAAACAAGGAGGTTACTCTGAGGATTCAGTCGTGGCATTTTCAATAGCTTCAGATGTATGTGAAAATTGGACACTGAATAAGTCAAAGAAGCATCGATGGGTTTGAATTATGATGAAGGAAAAGTATATTGAAACTACCACAGACTGCCAAAAGAATAAACAGATCTATTAAGTAACAAGTACAGGCAGAATTACTTGGGATATGTTATTTGGAGAGACCAGTAGTTGGAAAAGGACATCATGCTTAGTAAAGTAGAGGGCAATGAAAATATGGAAGGCCCTTGATAGGATGGATTGACATGATGGCTACAATGATAGGTTCAAAATTGACAATGATTGTGAGGATGGTGCATGACCAGGCAATTTTTCCTTCTGATGTACATAGGGTCACTATTCCTTACTGAGCTTTGGTAGAAGCAAAAGACCTACTATGATTTTTGAACATTTTTGGCTTCTGGCTCTGAACCCTGCATTTGCCTTGCCTGTGCCTGACTTTTGGATCTGAGACTGAAAAGCACCCATGAACACCTGAGATGTCTACTCAAAGTTTTGTGAGTTTCTGTGAGACATTGCAGTGAATCACAGAACGTGGAGATATGAGGGGATGTACTCAAAGAAGAAGGAAGGGGATGTAGCAGAGTAGCATCTTGAAAGCTTTGGACATTTGGGACATCTTTAATCTCCAACTCACTGAGGATTAACTAGTAGCATTAATTCTATTAAAATAAATTACTTCCACAATTGGTGTCAGAATGCTGGGGCTCACTTCAATAGTCCTGACTCACAGGGAAATGTGGCTTGGGCTGTTTATACCAGGCAGGCAGCTCATCTTTTGCATGCTTTTTAGACTTAGGTGGCAGTATGGCTCTTAAATATCAGTCTTCAATCCTGCCTCAAATGAAGACCCCTAAACTGCAGGAGATTTTGGCTTCTCTGATGGAATAAAAAAGGACAGCAAGAAGCAATTGAACATATTGCTGAAGTACAAAATGAAATAGACAGATTTAATGAATAAGCCAGAGAGGAGATTTTGAAAGTAGAACATAAATACAACAAACTCTGCCAACATTCTTTCAGAAGAGGTCCGAATTGATTGCCAAAATCCCAAATTTGGGGGTAACAACTTTTGTCAACCATTGCAAAGTTGTATGCATTGCTTGGGGAAAAGGATATAAAGAGGCAGTCCATTATTTGACAAGAGTTGAAGTAACAGAATTTGAAGATATTAAATTAGGTTACAGAGTAGATTTTTATATTGATGAAAATCCTTATTTTGACAATAAAGGTCTCCCCAAAGTCTTTCATCTGAATTAGAATGGTGATCCATCTTCAAAATCAACTAACCTCATATGGAAATCTGGAAAGGATGTTCTGATGCAGGTGCAGATGAATCCTAGCTAAGATGATATTTGGCCAAATTCATTATAGTACTAGTTGTTTCCTGATATGGATGATGAAGAAGGTGAAGAGTAGAGAATGATGATGATGATGAAGGGGAAGAAGATGAAGATGATGACAAAGGAGAGGTGTATGAAGGAGAAAATGACTAACAGAACACTGATGGATTCCAACCTTCCCTTTGTTAATTTTCTTCAGTGTCTGGAAGCAAGTTGCAGTCTTTTTGTTTTGTTCCTCTTGTGCTCAGTTGCCCTGTTCTTGTGGTCTCTTTTCTCTCCTCCAGTTCTCACCTTTTTGTTGTTGTGTGGGGATGGGGTGGGAGGAGGTGGGGGATGCCTTGAGCAAAATACAGTGGAAAAGAATCTTTGTGTTCCAAATTAACTTTTTATCCCATCCTGCCTCAACAAAAACTATGGAATTAACACACCACCATGCTCTGTGGGAAAAAAGAAAACCCTCTGCTCCCTTTCTCTGCTGGCAGCTGGAGGCTGGTAGAGACCTGTGTAGATGTGCATGCAATTCTAGCATTTCCCCTCCTTTCTCTGTATATTGGGTTCAGAGATTATACTGTGTCTCTATGTGAATATGGACAGTTAGCATTTACCAACATGCATTCATCTACTTTATCTTGTTTTACAAAAGAAATTTTTTTTTAAACCTGAAAATGGATGAGGGTTATAGAAGATCAGCAAAGCAAAGAGGAAGTCTGAGATGTTTGGGTGGGTTAAGTGGGCATTTTGGCAACATGGCTTCTCCTTTGGCATGTTTGCTATGTTTAATGGGCATCTTTGCCGTTTAAAATGTCATTTTTTAGATAAAATTTTCTCCTAATGATGGTTTGAGTCCTGCCACTCGATGGGAGAATCAGCAGAACCTGGAGGATCTTATTTGGAATTGATATTCTGTACTGTAATTTTGTTCCTGATTATTTTTAAATTTTCTTTTTGTTTCACTGGAAAGGAAAGATGATGCTCAGTTTTAAACGTTAAAAGTGTATGAGTTGCTTTGTTACAATAAAAATGTGTATACACACAAAGAAAATGTTGTTTGAGAAAGAGGAATAAAGGGGAGAAAGAGAAGCCTTTAGTTTCTGAATAGAATTAAGAACACCCCTGGATTAAAACAGCTGTTATGTTACAAACCATTACCCAAGGCAACAGCTATTCATGGGAGAGAGAACTGGTGGGTGTCCCACCAATAACTCTGGGTTCATTGGATGCCTATGGAAATATAGAGTGATAAAGGAAGAGCAAGGCATACATTTCCATGGCTTCTATCATCAATAGTAGCTGCAATGGCAGGGTAAATAAATCTAAGGATGCATTGCGCACTGAATCAAGTGCAAAACCAGTTCAGTCAGAGCAATGACCTTTAGTCTCAGGGCTGACTCAAAAAGGAAAAAAAAAATGTGTTAAAATAACTGGAAGCACCCCTACAGTTACTGGTCAACAAGGTAACATGAGAGGGGCACAGGAAAAACTAAGAAACTGTCTGAAACCAGGGGCATTGTTTTAATTTGCAGATTGTCACTATCAACTTCCTGATGAACAGATACTAAAATTGATTGTACTCATTGCCATCAAGTCAATGATTCATAGTGACTGTGGGTTCCTGAGACTGTAAACATTTACGTGAGTAGAAAGCCAAATGCGTGGCTCTCATCCCAACATGTAACCACTGTGCCACCAGGACTCCAAAATGGAGTTCATACAAGACCCACAGCTCTCTATGGAATATTAGATCCAGTCACAAGGAAGGTTCACCCAGAAGGCTGTTGGTCTTGATAAAATTTTTGGTGATACTTGTTTACCCTTAGAAGGGAAACCAACCCTTTCCTTCCTTAAATATTCATTGAAACACTCCAAAGGAAGCAGCTAATTTGTTGCTTATGAAAACAGTGCTAGAATTCCTTTATGGTAGTGAGGATATTCATCCAAGGAGTATGTGACTTGCTCAGGTCATAACAGATATGATAATCAAGGGAACTCTTTCTACATGGACACCCCATATAACTTTAATACTATAAAACAAAGCAACAATCTTACAAGAAGTGTCAGATTTGTTGTTACAGCTGCCTTGAATGGGTTTTACAGATGCAAGAAACATAAGGTTACTTAATAGAAGAATGGGAATGGCAATTAGGAAAGAACTTATCCAAGTAAGAAAGGGATTTTTAGATGGATACTGAGAAATGGGACGGATGCATTGGGCATTGATGAAGTTGATACAAAGATTCTAATTCAGCACTACAGGAGGTTGGGTGGACCAATGGACACTTCTGCTGTTCCTAGGTCTAACAGTTTATTCGATTCATCCCAGCCAGGGGGTATTTAATGATGGTCATTCCCACCTGGGACCACGTGAAGTAAAGGTTCAGCTAGTTAATGAAGCTAGGGATTGACAAGGGAGCCAGGGTCTTTTGGTTCAAATGGCCTAGGGGTGAGGAAGAGACTGTCCTGGAGCTCCTAGGCATAGGAGCCCAATGCAGTGTAATTCCCAATTCTGTAAATAGAATATTGCTGGGGCCTAAGATTAGGATCTGGGGATATGGAGATGCAATGCTTTATGGGATTACGGTGAAAGTTTGAATAAGAATTGAACAATTTAAACAGATCTTGGATAAAGTAATTGTCTCTCCCTTACCTGAATGTATTACTGTTAAAGGTTTTGTTTCTACTTGAAATTGCAAAATTGAAGGCATGTAAAATTTCCCTTAGGCTAGTATTGATTGAGCATGCTAAATAGGAGACATTACAATTGCCTGAACACTCAGGTTTATCATTTGAAACAGTCTAGGCTACCTGTTGGACAAAAGGATACTGCTTTGACTAAAGATCAGCTAAAAACTAGAGTTGGGGGTCAGCAAACTGCAGCTCTCAAGCCATATGTGGCTCTTTCCATATATACATGTGACTCTGAAATAAAATTGAAAAAGACTTGAGTATTATTCAGATAATGGTAGTTTCATTTGTTTGTAAAAACTTATTTATGGCTCTTGAATAATTTTAAGCTTGTTGTGAGGGACAGAATTGGCTCTTCCACCTAAAAACTTTGCCCACTCCTGGGCTAGAATATTGCTACCAACAACTTCTCTGTATAACAGTCCTGTGTGCTCTGTGAAAAAGGCAAATGGCTCATCAAGATTGGCAGTATTTCCATGCTGTCGTATAAGGTCTGTGTGAATCATCATTGACGTGATGGCAGTGGGAGTAATTCTCCAGGGGGATGATTTATAATGTTCTCTAACATAAAATGACAATGATACCTCTAAGGTGAACCAGAGACATATGATAGGGTATCCTGCACCCCACCAAAATGGATTTTTTTTAAAGATATGTATTTAAGTTTTTTTAACAAAACAACCTCATCACCTTCAAAGTACCCTCCATTACACTTAATACATTTGTCAAATCTCCCATTTCATTCTTGAAAACATTTTTCATACTCATATTTGGATGGCTGACAGTATCTCCCTTGTTTTTTTATTCACTTCTTCTATTTCATCAAATTACTGTTCTTCCATGTCCCTCGGCATTCATGGAAACAAAAATAAGTCACACAAAATGAGGTCAGGTGAGTAAGGTGCACAGGGCAAGAGAGGCATACTGTTTTTTTTTCCAAAAACTGGCACACTGAGCTGGCTGTGTGAGCAGGTGCATTTTCATTGTGTCAAAACCAGTCCTCCATATGCCTCAAATCAGACCTTTTTTTGTGTTGCACGCTGTTATACAATCTTTTCAGAACCTCTAAATAGGAAGCTTGTTTACAGTCTGAACTGGTGGAACAAACTCCAAATGCACTATGAGTTGACATTTTTATCCATTCAGGAAGGTGATGGACGTCCAGAATGAGGTTTGTCATCAATTGACATTTCACCCTTTTTGAAACAAGAAAACCACTCATACACTTTTTCCATAGCTCTGTCTTTTGTAAGTTCTGTTCAATATCACAACAGTTTCTGTGGCATTGTTCCTGAGTTGGAAACAAAACTTCACAATTGCACACTATTCTCTTAAATCAGCCATCACAAAAAGTGAGGTTCCAGTGAAACTGCTTTTATGAAGAAATTCACTGTAAACAGAGAGACCCTTTCAAGGCGACACCACTGGGTGCATTAACTGAGGGTGAATTGCTCAATGCTCGTCTAGTGGGGAAAATGCGTACTATGAAAACTCTGACAGCTCTGCTCAGCCCAGTACAATTCCATCCCCCCCCCATACCCTCTTGTATATAAAGCATAGATACATTAATGGATTTTAGGCTTGCACTTAATTATAGCCCTAAGCAAAGAACAATTAGTTCTTATGACATGGCCCTGATTGAAATTTGCTCTCATGAAGAGATCACTGAAGATATGGGTGCTATATCAAAGTGTGCTGAACAAACAAGATGGTGCTTGGCTGTCAGAAACAATACCATCCAGGATCTAAAAGGCTTGTCTTTAAACAAGCATCCATCTAAGTAAAATACAAACAAACCAAAAACAAGAAAAACTCACTGTCATGGAGTCATTGCTGATTCATAGTGATCCCCTGTGGGTTTTTGACACTGTAACTGTTTATGGGGGTAGAAATCTCAGTCTTTCTCCCAAGGAGCTTTGGGTGGTTTCAAACTGCCAACCATGTGGATCACAGTTCAACTCACAATCACGACACCACCAGGGCTCTCATCTAAGTAAGGTACCAACTAAATTCACATGGAAGAAACACACCAGCCTGTGTGATCTAAGGATTGTCATTAATATAATCTAAATCTAGAGGAGGGAATGATATCACAACTTAAATTGTCAGCACCTGGTTTGTACAAGGCTATGGATGACATTGGAAGCCCTAAATCCATTTGCAGGGTCCACACATGGATTATTTCTCTGGTGAATCCTCTCTAATCATGGTTAAGGGATGTAAATTGCCCTGTTATCAGAGAGAGAGCATTGCAACATCCATTATGGTAGACTTATTCAGGTTAAAATGTAATATCATTCGATATCCCTGTTGACCCATTTTAAAGTTGCTTCTCTTAAAAAAAAAATGAAGGCAAAATATAGGTGGATTAAGCCCATGGTAAATCCCCTCTGACCATGGACCAGGGGTGTAAACATCCTTGCCATCATGCAGAATGCATTGGAAGGTGGATTATTGCAGGTGCAGTTAAATTTTTGCACCCTATAATTTGAACTTCCTTATGATCCATGTAAATTTGTTCTAGTTTTAACATTTTATGCTTTTGTTTCATTTGAGGTTTTTATGTTTTACTTTAATTGTTCTTAGTTTTTTTGGTTTGTTTTTAATGTTTTTCTGTACATGAAATCCAGGACAGGTAAATCTACAGAGAAAGTAACTTGTTTAATGGTTCCTTGGAGGTATGGCAGGGAACAATGGGGGGAAAGAGAGATGACAGAGAGTGATTAATAAGTACAAAATGAAGAAAATTATCTAAGGCCAATTTTAGTGGTGATTGTACAACTCTTCTTGATGTGATTGAACTATTGAATTGTATTATATGTGAATTATATGCCAATAAAACTGTGTGTTTTTTTAAGATTAACTACAGATTATCAAGACCTAAATAAAATAATGCCACCGGTGCCGTCAGCTGTTCCAGACATGGTATCAACAGTGCAGAAAATACAGCAGGCTAAAGGAGATTGGTACTCAGTGATTGATCTTGCAAATGCCTTTTTCTCCATCCCAAACACAGAAGAGTCAGCCAAAGTTTGCTTTCACTTGAGAAAGATTACCACACTGGACCAGAGTTATTTAAATTCTGCAGCATTCTGTCATAGTTTGGTTAAAAGAAACAGACTTGGTGAAAATTTCAACTAAGTGATACAGTACACTTAGGATCTTACATTAATATAATACACAGAACAGACCGGGGCAGATTTTAAAACAGTGGTGGCTCACATGACCAATAAAATGCTGGTTAATAAATCCAGTGAAAATCCAGGACCCTGCCCAAACAGTGAAGTTCTTCTGAATAACTTGGGCAGTAACCACTTATTGACATAAACAGACAACCAAGAATAAGTTACTGTCACTACCTACACTCACATCCAAGACTAATCAGCAGGCTCAGTATTTAGTTGGTC
>NW_022103932.1:985809-1001311 GCF_000313985.2 Echinops telfairi | reverse complement strand
CTTGACTGAGTTTGCTTCCGGCTCTGAAGCCAACATTTGGTTCACCTGTTTGACTGTTGAATCTGGGACTGAAGAGCACTCATTACCATGTGAAATATTACCTCCAAGCTTTGTGAGTTTCTGTGCAATGTTACAGTGACCTGCAGAACCCAGGAATGTGAGGGCATAGACTCAATAGATGAGGGGGGAGTGGGAGATATAGCAGAATAGCATCTTGCAAAAGTTGGACATTTGGGATATTTTAATCTCTAACTCCTTGGGATTGTTATCAAGTTGGTTCTGACCTACAGTGACCCTACGTCCAATAGAGCTAAACACTGCCCAGTTCTGCGCCACCCTCACAATTGTTCTTGCAGCGACTGTGTCAATCCATCTTGTTGAAGGCCTTCCACTTTTTCACTCTCCTAATATGTCACCAAGCACGATGTCCTTCTCTTGGTACTGGTCTCTCCTTACTAGATGGACAAAGTATATGAGATGAAGTCTTGCCATTCTTGCCTCTGAGGGACATTCGGACTGTACTTCTTCCAATACAGATTGTTCTTTTCGAAGTCTATAGTATTTTCAATATTCTTTGTGAATAATTAAAACACATTGATTCTTCTTTTGTTTTCCTTATTCAATGTTCAAATTTCACATGCATCTGAGGATACTGAAAATATCATGGGTTGGGTCAGGTGCACCTTAGTCCTCAAAATAACATCTGTGCATTTCAACACTTTAAAGAGACCTTGTGCAGCAGATTTACCAAATGCACTGCATTGTTTTATCTCTTAACTGTTGCTTCTATGAGCACTGATTGTGGATCCAAGCAAGATGCAAACCTTGACAACTTCAATCTTTTTTCCATTAATCATGATGATACCTATTGTTCCTATTGTGAGGATTTTTGTCTTCTTTATATTGAGTTGTAATCCATACTGAAGGCTGCAATTCTTTTTTTTGTAAACAAAAACAGCTTTATTATCATGTCATCCGCATATCATAGATTTCAATAATTCCATCATATCAAGAAGAGTTGTACAATCATCACCATATTCCATTTGAAAACACATCTTTTTTCTTGTATGTGGGGGGAGGTCAGATGCGAAGGCATTCCCTCCCCTGAAGGCAATCAGTTGCCAGGCTGCACTAGCCCTACTCTCTACTGCTAGAGACAATGGGTTACCTCTCTCTGGAGCCTAAGGCCATTAGCTTGGTTTCTATAGGAGGGGTCTGCACCCTACTGATAATGGTTTCTATGGAGACCCAGAGACCACCTTCTCATTACTGGGTACCCTATACTGTAACCCCTCCCTGTGATGTATGTCTCTACCTGTAATTAGTGGGCTGGCATGCCCCCAAAAGTTATATAGGCATGGGTCAGCAATATAGAGCTCTCAGACCTCTCGGACCCGGACCTCTCTGACTCTCTCTCCCCTCTCTCCTCTCCAGTCCTCTCTCCCTTCTTCTCTTTCCCTCCTTCCCTTCCCCCTCTCTCCACGTGGACCACCAAGCTGGGCTGAGGTGAGCAATGTTGCCATGTAACGTGTCTGACTGTATTATTGTAATATCTCTCATGCTCTCAATGACTCTAATATAATACTTATATATCTCAACCGTACAATTGTGCATTACCGAACCCTGAAGTAGTATTACTGAACCCATTGAGTAGTAATAGGAGTATTAGCAGTGGGGGCTGGCCCCCCACCCTCCATCAGCATCATTTTTTAATTTAATACTACACTTGTACTCACTGTTATTAATTTAAATTTTTTTCTAAATGTGTCACAACAGAACATTCTCCAATTCCACAACTTCTACAAGTGCAATTCAGTGCCATTGATTATACTCTTCATGTTGTACAACCACTCTTGATGCCCTTTCCAAATTTATTCCACTACCATTAACATAAACTTAATGCCCCCTAAGCAACAACTCTCCTTTACCCAGGGTACCCACAGGTCAAATTTGGTTTCTTTCTTTCTTTATAGTAGTTTTTCTTCTTCTTTTTTTTTAAAAATCATTTTATTGGGAGCTCATATAACTCTTATCACAATCTATACATACTTCATTTGTGTAAAGCACATTTGCACATTCATTGTCCTCACTATCCTCAAAATATTTGCTCTTCACTTAAGCCCTTGGCTCAGCTCGTTTTCCCCCTCCCTCCCCACTGCCCCCTCCCTCATGAACCCCTGATAATTTACAAATTATTATTTTGTCATATCTTACCCTGACATCTCCTTTCCCCTGCTTTTCTGTTGTCCATCCCCCAGGGAGGAGGTCACATGTAGATCCTTGGAATCATTTCCCCCTTTCCACTCCACCCTCCCTCTACCCTCCCAGTATCACCACCCTCACTACTGGTCCAGAAGGGATCATCTGTCCTGGATTCCCTGTGTTTCCAGTTCCTATCTGTACCAGTGTAAATCCTCTGGTCTAGCCAGATTTGTAAGGTAGAATTGGGATCATGAGAGGTGGGGGTGGGTTGGGGGGGGGCGCATTTAGGAACTAGAGGAAAGTTGTATGTTTCATCATTGCTACACTGCACTCTGACTGGCTTGTCTCCTCCCCGTGACCCTTCTGTAAGGGATGTAGACCTGCAAAAAGATGGGTATTGAATCCCCAATCTTCACTCCCCCTCATTCACAATGATTTGATTTTTTGTTCTTTGATGCCCGATACCTGATCCCTTCGACACCTCGTGATCACACAGGCTGGTGTGCTTCTTCCATATGGGCTTTGTTGCTTCTGAGCTAGATGGCCACTTGTTTACCTTCAAGCCTTTAAGACCCCAGATGCTATATCTTTCGGTAGCCAGGCACCATCAGCTTTCTTCACCACATTTGCTTATATACCCATTTGTCTTCAGCGATTATATCAGGGAGGTGAGCAAACAATGATATGATTTTTTGTTCTTTGATGCCTTATACCTGATCCCTTTGGCACCTCGTGATCACATAGGTTGGTGTGCTTCTTCCATGTGGGCATTGTTACTTCTGAGCTAAATGGCCGCTTGTTTACCTTCAAGCCTTTAAGACTCCAGATGCTATATCTTTTGTTTGGGTTGCAATTCTTAATCTTCATCAGCAAGTGCTTCAAGTCCCCCTCACTTTCAGCAAGCAAGGTTGGGCCATCTGAATATCACAGGTTGTTTTTAAGCCTTCCTCCAATCCTAATGCCACATTCTTTTCCATATAATCCATTTTATCTAATTATGTGCTCACCATACCCAGTAAATATCTTTGTTATTCTCTGCTTGCAGACGAGATTCATCTGACATCAGCAATGATATGCCCCTTATTCCACATCTCCTTCTGAATCCAGCTAGAATTTTTGTCCACTTCTAGTCAATGTACTGCTATAACAATTATTGAATGATCTTAAACATTTTATATGTATGTGATATTAATAATATTGTTGGATAATTTCTGCATTCTGTTGGTTCACTTTTATATGCAATGTGTGCATATATGGATCTCTTCCAGTCAGTTGGCTAGGTAGGTGTCTTCCACATTTTTTGGCATAAGTGAGTGATTACTTCCAGTGATGCATTTGATGGTGAAATATTTCAATTGACATTCCATTAATTACTGGAACCTTACTTTTAGTTAATGCCTTCAATGCAGCTTGGAATACTTTCTTCCATATCTTCAGTTCTTAATCATATGCTACCTCTTGAAATAATTGAATGTTGAGTAGCTCATTTTGCTACAGTGACTCTGTGCATTCCTTCATTTTATATTTTTTAATTACATAGTTTCATTGGGATATACTTGACATCATACAATTTAATTGTTCAATCATATTAAGAAAATTTGTACAATCACCACTACATTCAATTTCAGAAATATTCTTTTCCTTTTCAAGTTGTATTGAAGGCATAGCCTAGCTTTATTTAAGGGCCCACATTTTAAACATAAAACACAGTATAAAAACACAAATGTTCTGTCCTTTTAATAACCCTAAAAAATCCAAAAATGGAAACTGAGGGCCAAAGGAAGAGGCTTCTAGGTCAGGGGCACAGGAAGCTCTGCTCATGGAACTAGGCCTGGCTGCAAGTCCCCCTGGGGTATTGCTGTTGTTACAGGTGAGTAGGGGGAGCAGCGATTGTTCTGTGGGAGCCACCATTCACTTGGGTCGGGGACCCTCACTTTTAGGGGAAGTGCAACTTCTGCATGCCTGGGATCTTGTCCAGCAGACCAGCAATGAAGGCCTCAGTGGCCTTGCCCCTGGCCAGCCAGGTGTCATCACTCCCCATGCCTAGTAGTTCATCAACTTCAGTCTGCAGCTCTGGAATCGCTGCTTCCTGACAGTCTTAGGCATGTGAGCTTCTCCAGGATGCACTCCGGCAGGTGGAGGTGCTTCCAATGCTCCTTGAGATTTTACTTGATGGTGACCCTTCCCTTGGTGTCTCACTGCAATCCTGGTCAACATCTCTGCCACCTCGGACCTTTGCCTGTGTCCCCAGGAGGGCTCTGAAAGTAGAAGCAAGGCCCTGAGCCACCACTGCCAAGTCCTGGCACTGGAGCCACTAATGCCGCCTCCCACATGGGCCACTGTCTACCTTGGCGGCGGCCGCCTACACCAGGTGCACTTGCCAGATCCTGCCGCCTCTGGGCTGCCCCCTGCAGCAGGGCTACCTAGGGGCAGCTGCAGCATGTGGAGCCCCCAAGCCTGGCCAGGCCATGTCAGGACATTTTATTTTCCCACTCGTTATTGTAAGCTCGCCATTTCCCTCCATTCTCCCCTGCTGTGCCCCTATCCAGTCACTGTCGCTATAGCTCTACCTTTCCTAGATTTCACATACAGAACATAACACAAAATCATAGAAAGCAAGCAAACCAACCAAAATATCCAACACTGAGTAGACAAAACAGAAAAATTTCAAAGAGAAAGCAGAAAATAATAAAAAGTGAAATAACTTTTAAAATGGGCCCCAAGGGAGATCAAATGAAAAGCTATTACATTTTACTCAAACTACATCTGCCAGACTACAAGCAAACAATGAAGAAGGGCTTGACTCCCAATGCTGGGGGAAGGAGCCTCTGAAAACCTTATGCATAGCTTTGAAACAGTGTCAGATATTAAAGGCTTAACAACATTGTGGGAGACAGTTCTGGGGGATAGGCCTCTCTGCTGGGATGGCACTAGCAATGTGACTGAGGAGCTGATTGCCCAGAGTGGACTTGACCATGGTGATGTGAGTCAGGAAGAGCCTGAGAGAATGAAGCCTCGGGGATCTTAATTTACTTATGGGGCACAATTCAAGGAAAGGAGAAAGAGCTACAAAAATCTGATTGGAACTTAGAATGTGTGAAGTATACATTTAGGAAAATTGGAAGTGGTTAAAAATTTAAAAGAACCCATAAATAACAATACTGTAGGTATTAGTGAGTCAAAATGGACTGGTATTGGTCATTTTGAATCAATCATATTATTTACTATGCCTGCAATAACACAATCAAGAGGATTGGTGTGGCATTATTTGTCACAAATAATTTGTCACAATAATGTCACAAATTACATCACAAAATTAATCATGAAGTATAGGGCTGTTTGTGATCAGATTTTATCTATCTGCCTTTAAGGAGAATCAATCAATATAATTATTATTCAAATGTGTACATCAATCACCAAAACCTAGTGATGAAGAAATTAAAGAATTTTAGCAATGAGTTCAGTTGGAAATTTATGAAACATGCAATCAAAATGCATTGATAATTATTGGTGATTATAATATAACAGTTGGAAACAAAAATGAGCAATCGTTGGAAAATATGGACTTTTTGATAGAAATGAAGCTAAAGATCCCATGATCGAATTTTGCAAGACCAATGATTTATTTATAACTAATACATTTTTTCCAAAAACATAAATTACCTATGCACTTCTCCTGATGGAATACACAGAATTAAAACTGATTACATTTTTAGGAAGAGACTCACTCTGGAGAAGTTCAATATTCGCAGCTAAAACCAGGCCAGGGCCTGACTGGAACAGATCATCAATTGTTCATATTTATGTTCAGGTTAAAGCTGAAGAAAATTAAAATAAATGTACAGGACACAAAAATATGATCTTGAATATATCTCACCTGAATGTTGAGAATATCTCAAGAACATATTTGCTGCATTGAACATGAATGACATAAGACCTGATGAACTGTGGGAAGGCATCAAGATCATCATTCATAAAGAAAGCAAAAGTTATTAAAAAAGAAAGAAAGAAAAGCTCAAAATGGAGTCAGAAGAGACTCTGAAACTAGCTCTTAATCCTAGAGTAGCTAAAGTAAATAGAAGAAATAATGAAGTCAAAGAGCTGAACAGAACTTTTCAAAGGACAGCTCAAGAAAGAGTCAAATACTATAATCAAATGTGCAAAGACTAGAATTTGAAAACCCAAATGGAAGAACAAGCTCTACATATATCAAACTGAAAGAAATCAAGGCAAAATTCAAGTATACTATATCTAGAAAAAATAAATAACTTTCAATACTAAGGAATAAATAATAAAATGTTCATAATAATATAATTTTAAAGAAAATACCTTAAACAGATATTTTATTAAAGAATATGTAGAGATTGAAAAATAAGCAGAGAATGAGATCTTTAATAACATTAGTTGTTGTTGTTAGGTACCGTTGAGTCTGTTCCAACTCACAGCATCCCTGTGTACAACAGATTGAAACATTGCCATTATTGTTATGCTTGAGCCTCTTGTGGCAGCCACCATATGAATTCATGTCCCTGAGGATCTTAATCATTTTAGCTGCCCTTATACTTTACCTAGCATTACACCTAGCCTCTTTTACAGAGACTGGTCTCTTCCGATAATATGCCCTATGTACATGAAATGAAGTCTCACCACCCTCACTTGTAAGGAGCATTCTGCTGAACTTTTTCCATGTAACAAAATTCTTTGTTCTTTTGGCAGTATATGGGATATCAATATTTTTTTCCAGTATCATAACTCAAATGCATCTATTCTTTTTTTTAATAATCATTTTATTAGGGGCTCATACAACTCATCATAATCTATACATACGTCATCTGTGTCCAGCACTTTAGTACATATGTTGACTTCATCATTCTTATGACACCCACTTTCTACTTGAGCCCCTGGTTTCAGCTCATTTTCCCTCTCCCTCCCCGCTCCCCCCGAACCCCCGATAATTTATAATTTATTATTATTTTATCATATCTTACCCCATCCCACTTCTCCCTCACCCACTTCTCCGCTGTCCGTCCCCCAGGGAGGAGGCCACATGTAGACCTTGTCCTCTGTTCCCCCTTTCTCCCTCTCCTTCCCTCCACCCTCCCGCCATCGCCACTCTCTCCGCTGGTCCTGGGGGTTCATCTGTCCTGGGTTCACTGTATTTCTAGTTCCTATCTGTGCCAGTGCACTTCCTCCAGTCCAGCTGGATATGTAAGGTAAAATTGGGATCATGATAGTGGGGTGGAGGAAGCATTTAAGAATCAGAGGAAAATTGCATATTTCATCGTTTCTACACTGCATTCCAATTTGCTCCTCACCTCCCCGCAGCCCTTCTGCAAGGGGACAAATGCATCTATTCTTGTTCAGCCTTTTTAATTCACTGTCCAACTTTCACATAATATGAAGTGATTGAAAATACCATGGCTTGGGTCTGGGCACTTTAGACATTAAAATAACATCCTTGATCTACAACATTTTAAATAGATTTTGCACAACAGATCTACCCAATACAATGTGTCATTTGATTTCTTAACTGCTGCTTCCATGAGTCTTGATTGTTGAACAAAGATAAAAATCTTTGACAACTTCTATTCTTTCTCCATTTATACTGAATGCTGTTAGCAAGCCTTCATCTAATCCAGATGCCTTTTTGCTTCTTCATATAGTCTAACTTCTCTGATGATTTTCTCAGCCTTAAAACTGAACAATGATGATGAGATGTTACAACCCTGACACACACTTTTCCTGATTTAAAACCATGAAGCAGTCCGTTAGTATTCATTAGTCATAGGGAAACACAAATTACTACCATTACTTCGAGGCACAGTGTGTTAAGCATTGGTCTTTTTACCGTAAGGCCAGCAGTTGAAACCCACTAGCCTTCTCATAAGACAAAGATGAAACTATTTACTAATATGCATATTTACAGTGTTGGAAGCCCTAGGGACTACTTCTACTCTGTCCTGTAGAGTTGTTATGAGTCAGAATTGACTGGAAGGCAGTGGGAAGTGAGATATACCTACTGATAAAAAAAAGTTTAATGAAATTGTCGATACAAAATACTTGCAAGGATATTGAGTACATGGAATTCTAAAACACTGCTGTCAGGGAAGCAAAATGGTAAGTCTTTTTTTTTGGTAAGTCTTTTACAAAATAGTTTGGCATTTATATACAGTGAACCCTCGTTTATCACAGCTAATCGGTTCTAGACCCTACCGTGATAAATGAAATTCCGCGAAGTAGGATTCCTTATTTGTAAATCAAATATTTTCGTAGTTAGTGAATAGAGGACGGACCCTTTAGTCACAATTACACTCGTATTACCCAATTTATTAAACGAAAAATGGAAAATACAGTAAAACATTTTGGACGTTACAATTATCATTTATCATTTATTATATTATTTATGGCATCTAGTTTACAGTGTTACATATTTCACATACAGTATTATTATACATAGTTCTTACAAATACTGTAATCAATAGCCTATGAAATGACTTAAGGGATGTACTCTACAGGTGGGTCGCCGTCTTTTTCCTCTGAAGGAGCGGGTGTAGGCAGTGGGTGCTGTTACGCAAAAACCGCGATAGAGTGAAGCCGCGGAAGTCGAAGCGCGAAGTGGCGAGGGTTCACTGTATTTATGATCCAGTGATCCCACTCCTTAATGTTTACATAAATTATAAAACATATGGTCATAAATAATCATTTCATTGTTGTAGCACTTTTAGTCACAATTGTTCAAATCTAGAAACAGCCCAAATACTTTAAATGTGGATGTTTGGATAAACCAAATGGTACAGTTATACAATGGAATACTATTCAGAGCAAAACAAAAAATAAAATAGTAAAAAAATGAAATTATATAGATAAATCTCAAGAGCTGTATGCTGTTTGATGTGTTAGACTGGGTTAACTAGAGAAACAAATCCAGTGACACTCATATATGTGTAAGAGAAAGCTTTATATCAAGAAGTAATTATATATCAAGCAAACATGCCATCCCAGTCCAGATCAAGTCCATAAGTCTGATACTAGTTCAAAAGTCTAATACTGGTCCATAAGTCCCCTTTCAGATTCACTTACCCACATGCAATGATGAAGAATGCAGGAAGATAATCGGCCAGTGGGTGCAAAGACTTATGGACCCAATGGTGGTAGAAGCATCAGAGGGCTCTGGCAGGTCTCAGAGTAGCCCACCAGCAGTAAGGTTAAGGCAGAGGTGAGAGAAGCATCCACTGTTCATCTTCATGATTTGTTTCTCTAGTACCCCACTCCTGGCACCATAATGTGTTAAAAAATCTCAGAACCAAGACTATATATATGAAGTTACATTTACTTTAGAAAAGAAAAAAGTAAATGCAATGACCATCATTTCTCTGAATGCTTATGATATTATGCTGGCATGCATGTGGCTACAGTGTTAAAAAAACAAAACAAAACAAAACCAATCTCTTTCAATTGCCAGAAGGGTCACCTCTAATGATACTGGTGGCATACTTGAAAAACTGATGACATAGGGCATTATATGAGTTGGTAGGATTTAGTAGAACTTCCAGATTAAGAAGAAAGGTCTGGTGACATACTTCTAAATATTAGTTAATGAAAACCTTATGGATCACAATAGAATAATGTCCAGTACAGTACTTCTAAATTAAGCTCCCTAAATTTGCGGGTACTCAAAATCCATAGTGGTTACAATGGACTAAAGCAAATCAACAATAATGAAAATGACTCATAGGTGAGCAAAAGTTCACCCCATATCAACACAGCTAACAACATTGGAAAGGAAAATAGATTAATGGATGTCAAATGCTACTAGTGAGGACAGGAGTTGACAACAAAAATAAATATAGAAATTTTGGGAGTAACAAAAATTAGTGGAGTAATGAACTCCATTTACTCTACTTCTTTGCTAGTATTTTGTATTGTCAATCTCATTAAAAAATTTTTCTTGTCAATAGATATGTCCCACTTCCTACTGCCTTTTAGTCAATTCCAACTCATAGCAGCAAAGTAAAACTGGTTCATAGGGGTTTCAAGACTAGAAATCTGCATGGGAGAAAAACAGCTGTTTATTTAATCAACGAAAAGGCTAAAGGTTTTCAACTGCTGCTCTTGTGATTAAAAGTCCAATGATTGAGACCTGAGCAAGATGGTAATCAATTAGCAGACATGGGAGGGACTCCAGAGAACCCAACAGAGAGAGGCCACAGGATTCCTGTACTTCCAGACCACAAGATTCTCAGCATAAAGCTAAGCAGACATATATTTATTAAACTAAAAGAACAAAAATGTCTGCTAACAGACTTCCCTTTGGCATGAGGCTTCAGCACAAGTCTGCTGAGGGCAGATCCCAGACTGATTTTCCCCAGACCAGGAGCTAACTAGAGTGGCTGACTGGCCAAGCTACAGGGACATTGGTCTATGTGACCAGCCTGGGGTGGATATAAACACAAATAAGCTTGGCTCTTGACTCAAACCATGGGACAGGCAGTATGACATGTTCATAGCCCTAACTCCCCAATAGCAGAGATAGCACAACCTACTGAGAAAGATGGGGATAATTCTACATGGGGCAGCTTGGAGCAAGCATAAATAGTGAATAATCTAACTCTCCAAATAAGATAGGGATGCTCCAACCACACTCAGCAAAAGTAATCCCCCCATCCCTGAAGTACAGCTCTGCATGTTTCCCCACCAAAAGGCAAGCATTTTATTTTACTTTTTAATTTCTTTGGTTAGCGGGTCACACACCTGGCCTGTTAGCAAGGTATTAGCATAACAGTACAAATAGAAAAAGCAACAGCGGTTTTACAAAACTCAGGCAGGCAGTTTGGACCAGAGATAAAAACTAAAAGCCCTGGGGACCAGAAGCCTCTCCTGGATGGCATACTGGATAGACCTAGCTATTCATGAGCTGTATCATGACACCAGCCCCTAGTCAGCACTCTGAGCTGCTTAGATACGCAACCTAGGTTGGAGGAAGATATAGACCCCAATCCTGAATCCCTAAAGCAAACCCAGTCCCCTCTGACCTGACTCACCAGAGACCTATTCCTTTAACAAAATAAGCCTAATTCATAAGAATAGAGGATTCTCAGCCATCCCAGGCACCAAAATCACTAACTTTAATCTAAACACTACCCTGACATCCTAAAAGGCCACATGCAAGTAAACCAGCATACTTTCAGACACTGTCTCCAACTGCTCAGAAGACCTCTGCTCCACACCATCATGAATTCTCCCCCAGGACATGGTATAGCCTTCAGATGTTATTTTGTTGCTCTGTATTCTATTATTCCTATATCCTCCTCCTATTTAAAACAAAGTCGTGCACTATTCTTATAATTCATCCTTATTCAAGACTTTCTCATCTGCTGGTATACATAAGGACAGAAAAAAATTTAACTTTAATTTTTTGCTTTCAATTTACTGTTTGGTTTCTAGTCCCTCAACACATCATCAATCCACGAGTTAGCACGCACATCAAAGACAAAACTCCTGGGCAAAGCTCAGAGCCCCAGTAAACATACATTAGCAGCTCATCAACTTCTTACACTAGCATTATTTACTATTTTTATTTTTAATACTTTAGTCTCATGCCATTTCTTTAATTTTAATATCTAAACTTTTATTTCACAGCCCTTTTTACATATCTCTTTTTCCTCTTTATTTTCCTCCTGTTAATCCTTCTTTCATTCCTGTGTTATGCTGAATAAACTAGAGAAGCAAATCCAGAGACACTCATATGTGTGTAATAGTGAACGTTATATCAAAAACAACTGAACATTAAGAAAACAGCCCAGCCTAGTCCAGATCAAGTCCTTAAGTCCGATATTACCCCAAATGCCGATACTAGTCCATAAATTTCTCTTTAGACTCTCGCAGCCATGCAATGATGCTGAAAGCAGAAAGATCACAGGCCAGTAGGTGGAAAGTCTTGTGGATCCAGTGGTGGTAGAAGTATCTTAGTGCTGGTACATGGCTCCTCCAGTTTCAGGGCTCTGGCTCCATCAGCATAGCTCCATGTGGCTTGTCATCAAGAATATGAAGTGGAGAGTGTATCTGGCCTCCAGTGAGCTATTTATCTCCTTCACCTCCAAATGAAGTTATAAAGCAGTGGCCTGTTTAACAGGGTTAGATGCCACCCCTTCACAAGCTGACAGGAGTTTATATAACTGCCATACTTCTCATCCTCATAAAACCAAGAGCTGACACTACTTGTACATTTTATTTATTTATTTTTCTTTTCTCTCCCAAATATTATCAATTCCTCCAACATCGCAAACCATTTCTTTCTGTTAACCAACTAATTAAGATTACTTGATCCTTTCCTTTGTTGCTTCTTTTTCCCCTTCTTTATCCCTCATCTAACACTTCCACTTCCACTCTTTAATCTCCCTTCTAACACTAATATAACACTCTGCTTCAGATACTTAATATAAACTGTCTATCACACCTCTACTGCAACACCTAACAGAGTTAACTACTCTAGTAGCTACACTAAGAAGTCAAGGAAACAACAGAAGATACCAGCTCACACTCAGAGACAGACAGAAACATACATAAATAATCAAATACCAAACAGACCTAAATAAAATTATTGACATTGAACAGATTATTAATTACCAGAAAAAGAACTGAAAATAATTATATCTAATACAATAGATGAAGGAAGAGTCTGAGGAAAAGTGAAAAATAGAAAAGCTAGAAACTTCACTATATGCCATACAAGAAAAACTCCAAACAGAAATACAAAAGCCAAACAGGACTACAGCAGAGTCACACAATATATAAAAGAACAAAGGAATAGAATTGAAGAAATGGAAACCAGAATTGGTGAGCTTGAAGATGACTCCGATCTAAAAGAAGAGCAAATAATAATGCAAAAGAAACCAAGGAAAGCTTAAGAAAATGTCGGACACAATCAAGAGCAACAGCCTACATCTTATAGGGATTCCAGAAGAGGAAGAAACCAAAAAACGCACACAGATAATAGTCCAAGAATTTCTGCAAGAAAACCACCCTCGATGCCTAAAGGATGAAAAGATAAATATTCGGAAAGCTGAAAGAAACCCAAATCAGGAGAGATCCCAAAAGGCCAACTCCCTGGCATGCTGCAGTCAAGATGTCTAACATCAAAAACAAGGTATAAATTCTAAGGCAGCCAGAGAAAAAAGAGCAATTACAAAAAAAGAGTCAGCAATTAGAAGCATATCAGATTTCTCAGACTAAACCATACAGGCAGAAGACAATTGACTAACATACAAAGAGTCCTGAAGGGAAAAAAAAGTCAACCTAGAATCTTATACCTAGCAAAAATATCACTCAAATATGATGGAGAAATAAAAGAATCCCAAGAGAAGGAGAAATTAAAATTCACAAAAAAGAACACCACTCTGAAAAATACTCAATGGTCAAAAATTCAATAACAGCAACAATAGCAACACATAAATCTGAAATCAACATACAAGACAATTCATCACCAAAAAATAACAAACAGAGCAACTTCCAAAGCAACAAAATAACACAGGAAAAACAAAGAAACTATACACAACAAACACATGCACACTCAATTCATAACATACACAAATATAAAGCAAAATAAGACTAACAAATACAGATCAATGATCTCACTGAGTTTTAATGGGCTAAATTCACCAGTAAAGAGAGAGAGTATCAGAATGGATTTGAAAATAAAATCCATCAATGTACTGCCAACAAGAAACACACCTCACAAACACAGATATGAACACTGAAAATTAGAGACTGGAAAAAAGTATACTAAGCAAACAACAGCTAAAAGAAAGTAGTGGTAGCCATATTAATCTCTGAGGAAATAGACTTGAGGGCAAGCAACATATTAAAAGACAATAAGAAATACTACATAATGATCAAGGGAACAATTGCCCAAGAAGACATAACTATAATAAACATATATGTATCCAATGAAAGATCCTTGACCTACATCAACCAAATTCTCACAGAATTGAAAAAGGACATAGACACCTCGACAATAATAGCAGGAGACTTGAATATGCCACTCTCAAGGAAAGATTTAAGAACATCATGGAAAAACGCAATAAAAACCAAAAAAAAGCTCAATAACACACTCAACAGTATCAACCTCAGACATATACAGAAGACTCTATCCAACAAAAACAAAGCATAAGTTCTTCTCCAAAACACCTGAAACATTCTCACAAATAGACCACATATTAGGCCACAAAGTATGCTTTAAAAAAATTTTAAGTCCTATAACCAATCTTCTCAGACCACAAAGCTATAAAACTAAACTCAAGGATAAAATGAACAGAAATTTAAAGAGAACCCCATGTGGATTTAAAAACAAAATACTAAAATTTAATTGGGTAATGAAGCCAATAGAGATGAAATTTTGAAAATTGCTTGAGATAAATGAGAATCATAACACAAGATATTAAAACTTTTGGGACAGGGCAAAAGCAATAATCATAGGCCACCTTACAGCAAACAACACACTCATTTCAAAAAAAAAAAAAGAGGGAGAAGTCCAAAATCAAAACCCTAACATAAACACCTGTAAGAACTGGAACAAGGACAACAACATAAACTTTCTATTGAAAGAAGGAAATAAATCAAAGAGACCAAAGCAGACATAAACAGTATGGGGGAAAAATGAAATAAAAAGACAAGAATCTGTTTCTTTAAAAGTAGACAGATCCATCGCTGTGTTCTCATTCATCGCCTATCTTGCTATGGCTCGATTTTTGGTGCATATTATTATCTCTACAGATTTATCTAGTTAAGATAGACTGGATGAATAGTCTGGAGGAGAAAACAATGGGACAAATGGTTTCATGGGGACACTGGAGAGGGGGAGGTGGGGGTAAGGAGGTGGTGCTGACCAACCATGGGACAGGGGGGCAACAAATGATCCAAAATCAATGGCAAGGAGGGTGTGAGAGACCTGTTAGGGATTCAGCAAGGGCAATGTAACCGAGAGAAATTACTGAAACCCAAATGAAGGCTGAGTATGATAGTGGGACAAGAGGAAAGCAAAAGGAAATAGAGGAAAGAACTAGGTGACAAAGGGTATTTATAGAGGTCTAAATACTGTGCATATGTAAATATGCCATGTGCATATGTAAATATGTTTATATAGGAGGGTGGGGAAATAGATCTATTTATAGGTTTAGTATTAAGGCAGCAGATGGACATTGGGCCTCCACTCAAATACTTACTCAATGCAAGAACACGTTGTTCTATTAAATTGGCATTCCAGGATGTACACCTTCCCAACACGATTGCTGAAGAAAGATGT
>NW_022103932.1:979220-985505 GCF_000313985.2 Echinops telfairi | reverse complement strand
AGAAGCAACAAAGCCCACATGGAAGAAGCACAGCAGCCTGTGTAACCACAAGCTGTCGAAGGGACCAGATATCAAGCATCAAAGAACAAAAAAATCATATCATTGTAAATGTGGGTGAGTGCAGAGTGGAGACTCAAAGCCCATCGGTAGGCAACTGCCTTACTGAAGGGTTGTGCAGAGGCGATGAGCCAATCAGGGTGCAGAGTAGCAATGATGAAACATATAACTTTCCTCTAGTTATTAAATTCTTCACACACACCCCCACTATCATGATTCCAATTCTACCTTACAAATCTGGCTAGACCAGAGGATGTATATTGGTTCAGATAGCAACTGGAAACACAAAGAATCCAGGACAGATGTCCCTTTCAGGACCAGTGGTGAGAGTGGCAATGCCTGGAGGGTGGATGGAATGTGGGGTGGAAAGGGGGAACCGATTACAAGAATCTACATATAGCCTCCTCCCTGGGGGATGGACAGCAGAGAAGAGGGTGGGGGAGACTTTGGACAGTGTAACATATGACAGAATAATAATAATTTATGAATAATGAAGAGTTCATGAGGGAGGGGGAAGAGGGGAGGGAGGGGGGAAAATGAGGAGCCAATATTAAGGGTCAAGTAGAAGGTAAATATTCTGAGAATGATGATGGCAACAAATGTACATATGTGCTTGACACAATGGATGTATGCATGGATTGTGATAAGAATTGTATGAGCCCCCAACAAAATGATTTTTTTTAAAGTAGACAGATCACTGGCAAATATAACAACAATAAAAAGAAAAGATGCGAATATCCAGAAAAAGAGATGAAAACAGTGACATTGCAACTAATCCAAATGGAATGAAAATAATAATAACATACTATGAAAAACTGTATTCAAAATAATTTGACAATCTAGAAGAAATGGAAAGATACATAGAAATACATCATTCACTCAAATTAATGCACACAGATCATGAAAAATTCAACAGCCTCATAACAAAAGAGGAAATAGAGCAGGTCATTAAGAAACTACCAACCAAGAAAATCCCAGGACAAGATGGTTTCATGGAGGAATTCTAACAAGTATTCAAAGAAGATCTGACACCCACACTACACACAGTGATCTAGAACACAAAAAGAAAACAGAGTCCCAAACTCAGTTTATTAAGCAACCATAACACCAATACCAAACCAGTCAAAGACCTCACCAAGAATGACAATTATAAACCTTTATCCCTCATGAACATAGACATTAAAATCCTCAAGAAAATTCTGACCGACGGAATTCAACATCATATCAAAAAATAATTCACCATGACCAAGGTGGATTCACTACAGGGATGAAGAGATGGTTCAATATTAATAAAACAATCAACATAATCTATCACATATACAAGGCAAAGAATATAAACACCATGATCATATCAATAGATGAAGAAAAGGCACATGACAATATCAACACCCATTTTTGATCAGAACACTTAAAACATGAATAGAACAGAAATAATTTATCAATATAATAAAATCCATATATAAAAAACAACAGCAAACATCACGCTCAAAGGGAAAAAGCTAGAAACCTTTGACTGACAACAGGTACCGAGAAGGATGACCCCTATCACCACTCTCACTCAAAATAGTGCTTGCAGTCTTAGATGAAGCCATTAGGCAAGAAAAAGATACCAAGGGAATGCAAAAATAGTAAAAGTGAAACTATCCCTATTTGCAGATGACATGATATTATACATAGAAAACCCCAGTCTCCACAAAAAGCCTACTGGAAACAATGGAGGTATTTGGTCAGGTAGCAGGATACAAAATTTACCAGAAATGCATCAGATGCCTCTACCCCAGGGAAGAGAAAACAAGGAAGACAGTAAGAAAACAATACCATTTAGAATAACCACACAAAAGATAAAATACTTAAGAATAAAACCAACTAAAGCAGTGGTTCTCAATGTTCCTAATGCTATGGCCCTTTAATACAGTTCCTCATGTTGTGGTGACCTGCAACCATAAAATTATTTTCACTGCTACTTCATAACTGTAATTTTGCTACTGTTATGAACTGTAATGTAAATATCGATATATTTTCATTGTTACAGATCAAACATAATTGAAGCATAGTGATTAATCACAAAAACAATATGTAATTATATATTGTAAAATATTTCTAATCAAATAAATGAAATTTTGTCTTGAAGCATGGTGTAGCATGGATAACAGTCTAAATATAACAACAGTAAACTACATTACTACATTTTGCAACAGTATGCATAAAAAGCGAAAGTCAGTGCGAAGGTTGAGATGGCTTTTTTCTCACCAGATCAGAAATTCTCTGGGCAGTCTTTGCAAGAGCACAATGAAGATCGTCTTCCACAACAAGTCTACTTCTGTATTTAGACTTGATATCCAACAAGCAGGAGAACCGTGTTTCACAAAAATATGTTGTTGGAAATGCAAGAAGGCACAACACAGTCTCAGGCAGAACAGGATATGTCTGCAAACACTTGATCCAGAATTTTGTAACTGGCATTGTAGAGAAATCAGTTCTCGCTGCATTGCTGTTAATAAGTTCAATGAACTTCTCTTGTACTGTCTCAGGAACATCTTCAACTTTGACTATGAATGGGCTTTTGGCAAGTGCAAATGGGGTGTCAGGTAGATTTGGACAGTATGATGAAATTTCATCTTTAAGCATATGCAAGTGTTCTTTCAAGAAATTATCATTGTAATCCTTTTGTCTGGAAGATAAGGTAGACAATATGTAAATTTTATTTTCATCCAATTTTTTTTTGCCAAATTGAAGTTTCATTTGGAATGATTGGATCTTTTCAGACAAATCGAGGCATGTTGCATTTGGTCCTGGCAGTGATAAATTTTACTCATTCAAGATAGCAAAGATATCAACCAGGTAGCCATATGCTACAGTTTACTTTTGTCGGTGAAAAGTGCTTCAAACTGCGGTCTTGCTTTCTGATTTAAAAATGTTTTGAGTTCATCACGGAGCTCAAAAAGACGTTTTAAAATTTTCCTCTCAACACAGGGAATCCAGGGCGGATGATCCCTTCAGGACCAGTAGTGTGAGTGGCGATACTGGGAGGGTAGAGGGAGAGTGGATTTGAAAGAGGGAACCGATTACAAGGATCTATATGTGACCTCCTCCCTGGGGGACGGACAACAGAAAAGTGGGTAAAGGGAGACGTCGGACAGGGCAAGATATGACAAAATAAACAATTTATAAATTATCAAGGGCTCATGAGGGAGGGGGCCGAGGAGAGGGAGGGGATAAAAATGAGGACCTGATGCCGGGGGCTTAAGTGGAGAGCAAATGTTTTGAGAATGACGAGGGCAATGAATGTACAAATGTGCTTTACACAATTGATATATGTATGGATTGTGATAAGAGTCATATGAGCCCCTGATAAAATGATTAAAAAAAACACTTTTCCTCTCAACAACCATCTCACTTCAGTGTGAAATAGCAGAGCATTATTCGGTGCATGTAACTCGTTGCACAGTTGCAAAAACAGTCGACTGTTTAAGGTGCTCACCTTTACAAAATAGACAGAACTTAGGACACTTTTCATTACTTCTCGTAACTTTTGTGAAAACGTCTTCGTTGCTAATATTTGCCGATGACTTTTGGTGACTCATTCAGTACCAAACGTTGAAATCCAGATCGACATCTTAGCAAAGCTGGAGCACCATCTGTGCAAACACCAAATATCTTTTCCAAAGAGATCTTCTGCTCTTTCAGAAATGAACCAACTGTGACAAAGACATCATGTGCAGTAGTTGTCGTTTCAAGAGGTTTTCAAAAAAGAAACTCATCTTTAAAGTCACCATCATTAATATGCCTCATGTGAACCAGTAACTGTGAATAGCTTTCAACATCTGTAGATTCTCTAGCTGAATAGTGGAGCAGATTTAATTTCTTGGATTACTTGACCAAGGATATCAGCAGACGTGCCATCTATTCTTCTACGGACAGTGTTGTTAGATAAGGAAATTGCACTCAATTTTGTAACAAAATTGTCTCTGATCATAACTCAATGTCTTTGGCCACTGGCAACAGTAAATCCTCAGCAACAGTGTGAGGTTTCTTAGCTCTGGCAATTCTGAGTGCCACCAAAAATAAAGCTTCAACGGCTGCTACGTTTTGGTACTTGCCACCAGTGTCTAGTCTGGCATTCTTGAGTCCATCAGCTTTGCTTCTAAAATATTTGGTATCCTTGCTGGCAAAGCTTGGATGCCTGCTATCAATATGGCGTTTTAGTTGTTCGGCTTCATAGATTCAACTGAGAGAACTTCACAACAAATAACACAATTCCTCTCAATTCCTGCTGTAATTATTGAGGTAAAACCATACTGTAACAAATCCTCACTATATTTTCTTTTCTTAACGTTCTTCTCTATATGATCCATTGCCAAGGGATGGTTTGCTAATGAAAATAATATATAATAATAGCTTTAATAATACAAAAGATGATGCACGGTATAGCTCAGTTAATACAGTTCATTAAAGTTTCGTGTGATTTACCATTCTCTTGTTGTTGTTTTTTACATATCTGTTACTGTCACAAGGGGGCAGTATTTACAACAACCACAGCTGAATATAAAAAGACTGATCAGCATCCAGATTAAGTTCCCATGGTACAGATATAGATAGATAGATAGATAGATAGATAGATAGATAGATAGATAGATAGATAGATAGATTCGTAGTAGTAGTTGATGATTTTACAGTACATGATTTTATATTTAGTCAGTAAGTATAATTCTTGAAGTGTCGTTTTACCTCCAATACTGCTACTTTCAACACAGTTGCTGATTTTAACAGAGTAGCTGCTTTCAACACAGCAGCTGCTCTACACATTAGTTGCTCTCTACAGATGTGTGACTGGTACCGCATACATATATTATGGCGTCAACCCTGTCACATACACCTTTATTTGTACAGGGTATATGTGATGGGGTTGGCGTGATGATGTCATCATTCTGGGTACTTGTATGTGGGCATATCTGCATGTGGGCAGACTCACCTGGAGACAGATAGAGGAGCAGTTTCTCAGCTCAAGACCATTGGAAATATGTGTTTTTTGATGGTCTTAGGTGACCGCTGTGAAAGGGTCGTTCGACTCCCAAAAGGGGTCACAACCCACAGGTTGAGAACCACTGAACTAAAGAAACAAAAGATTTATACAGAGAAAACCATAGAACAGTACTACAAGTAACTAAAAAGGACCTACATAAATGGAAGAATATCCCATGCTCACGGACAGGCAGACTTAATAATGTGAATATGACTATACTACCTAAAACAATCTACAAAGACAGTGCAATCCCAATCCAAATTCCAAATAAACTAAATAAAGAAATGGAAAAAATAATTACCATTTTTATAGGGGTAGGCAAAAGAACCAGGATAGGCAAAGGACTCCTTAAAAAGAAGAAAGAAGTAGAAAGTCTCACACTAACTGAACTAAAATAGTCAAAGTAGCTAGGTATTGATACAACAAGAAATATATAGACCAATGGATCCAAATAGAAAATACTGACAAAAATACATCAACCTAAAGGCAACTCATCTTTGACAAAGGACTGAGAAATATCCAATGGGACAAAGACAGCGTCTTCAACAAATGATGTTGGACAAACTGGGTTTCCGTGTCCCAAAGAATGAAACAAGACCAATATCTCTCCCCATGTACAAAAATAAGCTCAAGATGGGTTAAAGACCTTAATAGAAACCCCTGAGCTATCAGGATCATCTATGATAAAGCTGGGACAAACTTTAAGGGCCCTATTGCAGGTCATACAGAGATTGTCAGATATAATGAAGGAGGCAAACTGGAACATGCTGAAATTACATCACTGATGCACATCAAAAGACTTCATAGGAAGAGTAAAACAAAAGCCCACAGACTAGGAAAAAATCTTACCAACAACACATCAGTTAAGGGTCTAATTTTCAAAATATATAGAATTCTATGACTGCTCAATAAAAAGATAACTAATGCCCAAGTAAGAAGTAGAAAAAACAAGTGAACAAACAGATCACCAAAAATGAAGTTCATATGGCTGACAAACACATGAAAACATGCTCACAATTACTAGCTATCAGAGATGCAAATTAAAACCACAATGAAGACGAGCCAGTCAGGGGGTGATGTAGCAATGATGAAAAATACAACTTTTCTCTAGTTCCTAAATGTTTCCTCTCCGCTCCCACTATCATGATATGAATTCGACCTTGCAAGTCTGGCTAGACCAGAGGATTTACACTGGTACAGATAGG
>NW_022103932.1:974387-978779 GCF_000313985.2 Echinops telfairi | reverse complement strand
GGGGGGAAATACAAATGCTTGAGAGGATGTAGAGAGATTGGAACTTGTATACACTGTTGGCGGACCTGTAAATACATACAACCACTGTGGAAAATGATATGGTGGTACTTAAAGCAACTGGGAATTGAAATCCCATGTAATCCAGCAATACCACTATTAGGCATATACCCCCCTTCCCCCAAACATGAGTGGATGTATGCTGCCCCATGTTCACAGCAGCACAGTTCACAATAGCAAGAAAGCTCAAATCCCCAACAGTGGCAGAATTGATAAAGAAACTATGGTACATGCACACAATGGAATATCATGTGTCCTTAAAAAACAGTGATGAAAACATGAAACACTGCATGACATCGAAGGGCCTGGAAACCATTATGCTGAGTGAAATTAGTCAATCACAAAAGGACAAATATTAGTCCACTACTGTAAGGAGAAACGCCAGTTAAACACATCTTAGAGAACAATTTCCAAGCAAAGGTGTAAAATGTTTGTGTACCAGCCATGAACCATACATCACACCCCTTATGTGCACTGCATAAGAACCACATAGAAAGAGGAGACCTCACATTGGCTGGGGTAACTCCTTCAAGAAAGGAAAGGGGAGAAGACCATCCACCTGATGCCATACAACATTGAGACAAAGCTTTGACAAATCAACAGACCTCATAAGAATGAGAGGAGAACCTTACTGGAAAATCTATTTAAGACTAGGGGAGAGGAACAGCTACATTTCAGGGAGGCACCAATATTTCTCTTGGGGGGGGGTATGGTATGTAAATGGGGAGAAGCAACCTCACATTGGGAAGGTGTGCTAAAGAATAATTATAGGGAACCTAAAGGGAGAATAAACCTGGTTCTATGGTCCTGGGTAGACACTTTGAATTTGTTTCTACCCAACCATTGAGGAACTGTACCATGGACGAAGCACAGATGATCTTAGGCGTTGCCCTTACAGGGAACATAGCATCTCCCTAGGGACACATCAGAGGGACTCAATGTGGAAGACTGAATGAATAAAGTGGGCCTACCTCAAAACTACCTGTACCTTTAGACTTAGGAAGGAAATGGGCAAGGATGCAAAGGATAGCTACCCCAAGTGTGTAAAAACTGTGGACTATGAAGGACAGTGGGAGACCAAAATCTATTTTCAGAGGATATAATCAGATTAAGCCTCTGGCAGATCCCCTCTAGCCACAGGCACAGAACTTGAACAGCTTTACTATCAGACAGAGACTGTTGTAAACTTGGAGCCATGGTATAATGGTCAGTTGACCTCCCTGAAGATCCACACTGAATATGCTCTAGGCGCAAATATTTTTTACTTGTGTCACGACAAAAATTTCTTCTCTGGCTTTTAAAATCTGGTTAGTGGTCTATTCTTTCTTTACTCTTTATTTTTATCTTTTTATTATTATTATTATTTCTTCTTTCTGTTTTATGTTTTTATTTACTTGTTTCTGTTAGGTTTCCCAGTTTATGAAGCACAAAAGAACAGGATGAATAGAGACAATAACTGATGTGATGTTTTATTGGGAATGAGGAGTGGGGTGTTAGAGGATGAGGGGATTTGGGGAGCAAACAATAAATGCAGGAGGGGGAGGGAGCAGTAGAACTGATTGTGATGATGTATATAGAACTCATTTTTAAAATGTTTTAACTGTAGAGGTGTATGATATATGAAAGTATATCAAGCAAACAACTGAACCCAGTGGCATTGCCGGGGAAGGTTCTCTCTGTTCACAGTGAATTTTTTCATAGAAGCAGTTTTGCTGGAACCTTGTTTTGTGTGTGTGTGTGTGTGTGTGTGTGTGTGTGTGTGTGTGTGTAATGGCCGCTTTAAGAGAACAGCATGCAGCTGTGAAATTTTGTTTTCTACTCGGGAAAAATGCCACATAAACTGGTGTGATGTTGAACACAGTTTATGAGGACAGCACTATGGGAAAAACTCATGTGTATGAATAATTTTATCATTTTAAGAAAGGTAAAATATTGATTGATGACAAACCTCGTTATGGACATCCATCAACTTCCTGAACGGATTAAAATGTAGACTCATACTGCATTTGTAGTTCGTTCCACCAGGTCAGACTGTTAATCAAGCTATTTAGAGGTTCTGAAGAGACTGCATAACAGTGTGTGACACAAAAAGGCCTGATTTGTGGCAGACAGAGGTCTGGTTTTGCCACCATGAAAATGCACCTGCTCACACAGCCAGCTCAGTGTGCCAGTTTTTGGCAAAAAACAGTATGCCTCTCTTGCCCTGTGCACTTTACTCACTTGACCTCACTTTGTGTGACTTCTTTTTGTTTCCATGAAGGCAGAGGGACATGAAACGACAGTGATTTGATGACATAGAAGAGGTGAAGAAAAAAATGAGGGAGGTGCTGCCATTCATCCAAACATAAGTTTGAAAAATGTTTTCAAGAATGAAATGGCAGATTTGATAAATGTATTAAGTGTAATGGAGAGTACTTTGAAGGTGATAAGGTTGTTTTGTAAAAATATTTAAGTACATAACTTGGAAAAAAAATCCCATTTTTGGGGGGTACACCCTCATATTAAGTTATGTTAATGGTGGCTGAATAATTGGTAAAAAGATATCAACAATGGTTATTAACAAGAAGAGTATAATCAGTGGCACTGTACAATCAACACAATTTTAGAACATTTTCTTCTTTCTAGTACTCAATGTTATTAGCTCTGTATTTTCTCCAACCTCCCCATAGACACATTTAAAGATACTCTTCAATGTTATTATTTATGTTATTAAATTTATTTATATTTAATTTTTCTCCACAATAAGTATCTGATTTTTTGAAATAAAAAGTATTTTTTTTGCTCACAAGTTACAATGAGTTAAAGCTAAAGAAATAAAATCAGACTATTCAAATTAATACAAATCTAAAATCCTGAGTTTAAGTAAATATAAATGTATCATTTTATTAAATTGGCATGTTTTATATATTTAAATATTTAAAGAAAATATGCCCTTGTGAGTATGGAGTATTGAGCAATTTCTTAATTTTTAAATAAAATCCTACTCAGCCATATTTTCATCATTTAAAAAGTTTATCCTAGATTTTCTATTTATTTATATCAACAATTCCTTTAAGCATAGCTCTGAAATAGATCCTCTTCAAAATTTTGCTAAAAAATAGAATAAAAGCATACCTGAATGCCAAGAGGAGGATGTACTTTGTGATGACCCAGCACGCTCCTCTTTCTCACTGCTACAATTTTCTTTAACATTAGCTTTGCCCATGTTGGGAGCTCTCTCATGAGAAAAGAAATACATATATTTATCCGTGGCTTCAAATAATACATATATTTTTAAAGAATTCCTGACAGTCTATTTTAATTATGCAATTGATATTTACTTCCATTTCAGTTCAGCAATCCAACTCTCATTGTTATCATCTGAAACTGTATTACTTCTGAGATCATTCTAAAATCCCTCTGGCCACAAATGCCATCTCCTCCACTTTTACCTGGCTTACAAACTAGCAGCCTTGAGTCAAAACACTTAATATTCTTAATGAAGTCAATTCATATCTTTTCCTAGATTTATTCATTTATTCACCATTTTGTAATTGATACTACTGTAAATATATTTTAAAGGTGATATTTTCTCAACTCAGCACAATTTGCAACTCACAAGGTTTTATATATATTTGGATTTATTTTAACTACATTATCTAAGGTTCAATATGTTTAGAATGTGTTTTAAAATTATAATTGTTTAATGTTTTTGTCACTGATTTCTTTTCTTTGTTTTCTAATCATTTTATTGGGGGCTTGCACAACCCTTATTACAATTTATATATCCATCCATTGTGTCAAGCACATTTGTACATTTGCTGCCATCATTTTCGAAACATTTTCTTTCTACTTGAGCCCTTGGTATCAGCTTCTCATTTTTCTAACTGACTACATTAGGTCAGTGAGCATCACCCTCAAAAAATCAAACTCACTGCCATCAAGTCAATTTGGATGAATAACAACCCTATAGAACATAGTATAATTGCCTCTGGAGGTTTCCAAGGCTATAAATCTTCACAGGAACAGAAAGTTTTGTCTTTTGCCCTTGGATGGTGGGTTTGAACTGGAGGCCTTGTGGTTAGCAGCCCAACTTGGAATACACTACACTACCAGGGCTCTTTCTTAGTGAGCACAGTCAGCACCATTTGGCATCTGTTGAGGTATACTTTGTGATTTAATACACGATACATTTTCATAAATATTCCACATATGCTTAAAATAATGTGTGATCCCTAATTTTAGATACAAGTTCTACTTATGTTCATTACATATAGCTTCCTAATTTTTTAATTTTATACTCTTTTTTAAAAACTTATTTTATTGGAGGCTCGTACAATTCTCATCACAATCCAT
>NW_022103932.1:969683-973433 GCF_000313985.2 Echinops telfairi | reverse complement strand
TTTGCTTATGTTCACATTTTTTTCAGCAATCGTGTCGGGAAGGTGTGCATCCTGGAATGCCAATTTAATAGAACAATGTGTTCTTGCAATGAGTAAGTGCTTGAGTGGCGGCCCAATGTCCATCTGCTGCCTTAATACTAATTTTATACTCTTAATTGGTCATTACATTGGTAAAAGGGATCATAAATGATTATATTATTGTGGCAGATTTATTAATTCCTCCTTGTAATTCTGTCAAATACTGATATATCCTGAAGCTGTTATAGGTATGTAAACATTTGGAATTTCATATCTACCTTGTAAATGAAACCTTTTAGTATTTCACCTCTTTACCCTTAATAAAGGAGTTCTGGTTATGTAGTGGGTTACATGTTGGACAGCTACCCATACGGTCAAAACCACCAGCAGTTCAAAAACACCAGCTGCTCTAGAGGAGAAAGATGATTTTTTCTACTCATATAAAGAGTTAACGTTTTGGAAACGCATAGGGTCAGTTCTATTCTGTCCTGTAGAGTCATTATGAGTTGGAATCAACTTGATGGCAATGAGTTTGCTATTTTTATCTTTAATGCTTCTTTCTTTTAGACCTATTTTGTCTGATATTACCATAGCTACAACAGCTTTATTTTCTTAGTGTCTTCTTGGTACGTATTTAATTATATCACTTCTAATGTCGAAGGAAAATGTTCCCTAGAATTATTTCTCATTAAATATGCAGCTCATCTATAAATTAAATGGGATGAGCAACAGTTTTCAGAGTTGATCTAACCTTTGAAACTAATTCAGCAACATTGATTAGTTAAAAACAAATCCCTAAAAATTAATTTCAGGATAATTAAAATAGTTGAGAGGGTTGTAAATAAAATATAATGAAAGAGGAGGAATAGAACGTAGCCCTCTCCAAGTAGGCATTTTTAAAGGGCCATCTGAGTACAGCTCCTTTACATAAAAATGATAATACCCATCAAAAGGCTACAACATCAAATTCTTATAAAATCAGTCCTATTTTCCCAACATAATCTGATAACTGTCCAAAAGTTTTCTAAGAGTTTCTTAGGCACATATGAAAATTCAGGCCATACAATTTATTTAAAATGATTTTAAAAATAAAAAATTTTAAATATTTAAACATGTATTCAGTTCTAGAAAAAAGTGAAGTAATTTTGCAAAGAATCTGCTATGGATATACTTTGAAGGTGCTCACTTTCATTTATTCTTTCTTTCAAGAAGAAAATTATTCTGATCAGAGAAAAGTATCCATAGTAGGCTAAGAACCCATCACTATACTAAGGGTGTGCAAGTCCCAGCAAAGATATGATGGTGACCATTTTGTAGCTGTCATACCTCTGCTAAGACCTTACAGTGTGAGAGAGAAGGGCAGAATCCTGTAAGAGAGAACCAAGACAATGTTAATTTTTAAATTCAGTGTTACTGCTAGCTGAGGTTGGCTACATCAGTTGAATTGGAGAAGATAGTTAAGGTTTATTGCGCCCACCTCATCAATAAACATATGTGGAACAAATTGAAGGACGGAGAAATAAATGGTTCGGTGAGCCTCGCTTTTTTTAGTTCTCAGGTATCTTGCTCTCTGATGGTTGGACCAGTGTGCGGCTGCCTTGGCCAGTTCTTTGCTTCAGCTGGCAAGGTTCACTTCCTGCAAGACATCCCTGAGGAGAAGTCACATGGACCTACCCTGATGTAGCCCTGGGTGCTGGAGCAGCCACGTGGAGACTCCTGCCAGTGCTGAGATGCTTACACGCTCACTGATTCGGCTTTCCTCCTGTAGTTGGTGTCATTGTGTGTGGTTTTTGATATTGAGGAGGACTTTGTAGATCGGTGTGGGACATATGGGCTAATGTTGGACTTATGGGCTTGGACAGCACTGGATTGGGATGCTTCCTTAATGTACACTTATCCATTATATAAAACTCTCTTTTATACATATATGAGTTTCTGTGGATTTGTTTCCCTAGTTTACCCAGACTAACACATGATGATGGTACCGAGAGAGTAGGGTACTGGGGAAACAGATCATAAGATGGAGAGCAGATGTTTGTTTGACCTCTCACTAATGGTAGTTTTTCTTCCCTGGCTAGCTAGAGGTCAGATAAGCCACACTGTTTACTTGATTGTGTTCTGGAAAGAATATGGGAAGTTAACGTTTTGATTATTTTGTTTGGTTGTACTCTTTGGTTATTCCTATTTAAAATAGTGAAAATGAATGTGATTAATGTATATTTTGAGCTCAGGGATAGAAATCACCATTTGAATTTCCCAGAAACCATGCTGCTTAAGGAAAATGGCTGACAAAAGGTCAAAATGCATGCAGAAAGCCTGGATCTCGTTTAATGCTCTGAGACCTAATCCCATATTTTTGTATAAATCAAATAGTTTAGACAAGGATTTCGATTAGCTAAATAAGGCTTGAACTTGACTGTTTTAAGAATTGAATTTAGTATCTGATTCTTTTTGTTTATACTAATTTCTCCTGCTTATTATCAATATAATCATTTATAGAAGTGTTTATTGGGAAGTATGAAAACAGAAAGACAGCTACTAAATGGTCACCACCATACCTTTGCTGGGACTTTCTTGCCTCAAGCCATTAATTTGATCTTTAGATATGCCCCACCCAGTGCTTTGGAATACTCATGAACCAGTGGTCTTTGTCAGATGCTGGAAAATTCTGGAACCATGAAGAAAACTCCTCTCTAGGACTCAACGTTAAAGGGAGCCTGTAAGCAGGCTGAAATGCTTGCTAGGTGACCATCTGGATCTACTTGTTGAGTAGAAGTGGAGGAAATGCAGCAATAAAGAGACAGATTGAGTTTGGTCACTGACACCTGTGGACTTGGTTTACAGGGAAAAGAGAAGACGAGAGTGGGTTGACTGGTCTAAAGTTCATGACCTAGCATGAGGGGGCTAGGCTTGTTGAGTATTGGTGAGAGCCCATGTTCTAAAGGCAAGTTGACCAAGGGGTACACTGTGAAGGCTGAGTGAGGCAGCCCACATTAAGTTGAACAGAACCCGACTATATGTAGATTTTTGAGCCTGTGAACTGGTGCATATTGCTGCTGACTTTATGGATGACCTTTCCTGATTTGACTTTGCTTATGGATGCAGACTTCACAAGGTTCCAACCGGAATGAAGATTCTTCACGTCAAAAAATATGATTGTCTCTTCAGAGCACTGGCTTGATGTAAGTGGGAAGTATAGAAATTGGATATCCAAAATTGGAGGGGATTAAAGGCATGAAGTGGTTGGCTTACAAACTTTCATAGGTGGGGGAATATATTCACAGGATTATTGGATTAAGGTGTAGGTGTTACTTAATTGCCATTGTGAGGCTTAAGAATTGTGTACAGGTGGCAAAGGGTGGATTGATATAGTTAAGGTTTATTGTGCCAACCTGGCGGATAACCACATGTGGGATTAATTGAAGGAAAGAGAAATAAATGGCTTGGTGTGCCTCGCCTTTTCTAGTTTTCAGGTCTCTTGTTCTCTGATGGTTGGACCAGTGTGAGGCTGCCTTAGCCAGTTACTTGCTTCAGCTGGCAAGGCTCACTTCCTGCAAGACATCCCTGAGGAGAAGTCACATGGACCTACCCTGATGCAGCCCTGGGTGCTGGAGCAGCCGCATGGAAACCCCTGCCAACACTGAGTTGCTTACATGCTCACTGATTCGGCTTTCCTCCTGTAGTTGGTGTCATTGTGTGTGGTTTTTGATATCGAGGAGGACTTTGTAGATC
>NW_022103932.1:948762-968517 GCF_000313985.2 Echinops telfairi | reverse complement strand
TAGGGAACCGATTACATGGAACTGTGTGTGACCTCCTCCCTGGGAGACAGACACCACCATTATTTTCAAAACATTTTTTTCTTCTTGAACTCTTTGATGTCAGTGCCCCTTTTTTCCCTCCCTCCTCCACCTTATACCCCAGGAACCCTTATTATAATATATGTTATTATATTTTGCTGTTTCTTACACCATCCAATGCATCCATTCACCTACAATTCTGTTATCTGTTCTCCTTGAGGGGGTTATACAATCATTATTGTTATTGGTTCCCTCTTCCAACATTCTCCCTCTCCCCATTCCTCATATGTCAGGGACTCGTTGCTTCCATTACTATTTCTGAAGGGTTTATCAGAAGGTTGGATTTCATGCATCGAATGACCTGATTTATACAAATAAACACACAGGTCTCACAAGATTAATGAGGTGAAAGTAAGACCATAATAGTAAGAGGAGGAAACATTACAGGACTACGGAATATTTATGAGTTTCATCAATGATATACTGCACCCTGAATATATCATCCTTTCCATGTGGCCCTTCTGTGAGGGACTGCCCAATTATCTTACAGGTGGTGGTGGTGGGGGGGGGTTGGGGGATCTGCATTTTGTCTGCTCCTTCATGTCAAATTGATTGCTTGGTTTTGAATTTCTGATACCTAGTCCCATTGACACCTCTTGATCATTTTTATGGAGCCTCTTCACACTAACTGCCAGGTTTTTCAAGAAGCTACTTTTCAGCTAAGTCCTAAATGTATGTTGTCTGCAAAACCTACACATTAGAACCTATGGAATACAATTTTTCTATGGATTGGACCAAGAATACTGTGTCACATGTCTCATTTTAACTTCTTGTATTAAAGTAATATATAAATTAATAAAATTTTAATCTACATAGAAATTGCTTACAGGTTTGTTTGAAGAACATAATATAAGCCATCTGTATAAACCTCATTACTGGGTTTATTCTCAGACTGTTGTAATCATTCTATTAATTTCACTACACAGAATCTTTCAGCTAATAAGCTGAGGGTGAGATTCGTTTCTTATTTCAAACTTGAACACTCAAAGAAGTAATGTTTCCAGAATCATGACATCCTTAAGATTTATGGTTTAGAAATTTTGTGACATGGCAGATTAAAAAGTCAACAATAAATAAGACAGTATTCAAGTACTTTAGAAACTAAAAAATACATTCCTAAATGTGTTTTTTAAAGGACATCAAATAGAAATTATAGACTATTATAAGAGTTGAACTTAAAATATAAAATATTAGGAAATACCAATAAAAACACAAAACTCACTGCCATTGAGTAGATTCTGACTCATAGTGACCCTATAAAGACAAGGTAGAACTTTTCCTGTGAGTTTCTGAGACTTTAAATCTTACAGGAGTAGAAAGCATCATCTTTCTCCCAAATAAAAGAACAGCAAAATCTATAAGGCAGTTACAGCAGTGTTTAAAGAGAAAATATAAGGTTTTAAATGAATTTTCTATTTTAAAAGCACAAAAATAAGTTTGTGTTTAATTATAAAGGACAGGCAATATAAATTAGCAAATTAAAAATGTTAAATTAAAAAAATCAAATTAGTATCTGGGCAGGTAAAGAAAAAGTATTTGAAAAATTCAATAGCTATTCAAGCTAGAAATAGAAGGGGATTATTTTAAATTATGACAAATATTATCTATCCAAAATACTGAGCCAGCATTATAATCAATACTAATATTAATTAGCATAGTAAAATATACGCAAAACAGTTATAGCAGTGTTATCATGTTGGCTCAATACTTTATTGAGATAGATAGCCTTTATCATTTTAAACATATCATTGTCTTAAAGAAAAGATAACCCAACTACTAGTTTCATTTAACATTGTATAAAATACAGGGCACAGACAAAAAAACTGAAATAGTTTCCAATAAAACAAGCAAGAAAAACTACACCTTCTCAAAAGCAGAACATTTTCAATACTTGGAAAAACAAAGCAATTTAGTCAAATTCCAGTTCTCATAGATTTCACTATATAAAGAATAAGCTTACCGAAACAAATACAGTGAAACTGACAATATTTCATTGAAGTGTAAAAGAGACACAATAAAGAATTCATATCCATTTAATAAAAAAAACACAATGTAGAATAATAAATATCATCTCCCAAGTTGATCTATAGATTCAATGCACTTTCAATAAAAATTAAAGCATGATGTGGGCGAGTGTGAGTGCATGGACACAAACTGATTTTAAAATGGAAATTTTTTTTACAACAGCAAAGACGTGCCTGGTAAATGATAATAGATAGGGAATGTTTGCCTTTCCACATCTCAAGACTTAATTATGAGTTGAAACATTCAAAGTGATGTGAATTGGTATGGAGATAAAAATCACATCACTAAAATAGAACAGGTGTTCAAAATCAATCACACAAGAATATTTGCCATATAATAGTGGGATACTATAGATTAAATAAGTTAAATAGGTGCATTTAGGATAATTGGTTTCTTTAAAAAAAAATTAAAAAAAGGTAAAGATTACATCCTGACTTTATAGCATGGCAAAACCAGAGATCAAAATGTGGGGAAAACAAACAAATGAGATACAAGGTTGTTGTCTGCCATCACACTGTGTCCAACGTGTAGCAACCTTCTGTGTGACACAGCCAAACATTCACTAGTCTGGTGTCATTTCCTTGTGTTTGAGTTGACTGTTATGCTTATTGTAACAACTGATCTCAGTGAAGTTTTATTTTTTGCTGCCCTTCAACCAAATAAGATGTCTTTCTCTAGAGATTCATATTTCCTAAGGATGTGTACAAACTGAATGAGACCAAGTTTTCCCATCATCACTTCTAAGAGGATTCTGTTCAGATTTCTTCTGACCCTTATTTATTCCTTCTTCTGGTCTGTGACTTACTCAGTTTTCTTCCTCAACACAATTCAAATGTACGAATTCTTCTTCTGTTTTCTTTTTCATTGTCAAGTGCACTTTTTTTTTTTTTAAAGTTAATTGATTTTCTTTTTTTTTTTTTTTAACATTTTATTAGGGGATCATACAACTGTTATCCCAATCCATACAAACATCAATTGTGTAAAGCGCATTTGTACATCGTTTCTCAAAACATTTTCTCTCCATTTAAACCCCCGACATTAAGTCCTCATTGTCAAGTGCACTTTTAATCACTAATGTGGCATTTTTTTGCTTTTTAAAACTTTAAAGAGGTCTGTTAAATCAGATTTGTCCAATGCAATCATTTGTTAGATCTCTTTTGATGGTTGCTTCCATGGGCATTGATTGTTGACCCAAGTAGAATGAAGTCACTGACAACTCCATTTTTTTCTCCATTTACCAAAATCTTCTTTATCAGTCCAGTTGTGAGGATTTTTATATAGATGATACTCCCCCCCCATATTCCAAGTTATCAAATTATTTGCTAATCATACAGATTGAATTAAAAAGTATATATAATTACCCTGATACTTATCTTTTCTGATCTGAATCCACACACTATCTCCTTGTTATACTGGAAAGAATGCCTCTTGATCAGAGTATAGGGTCCAATGAGTACATTAGAGTGTTGTGGAATTATCATTCTTGCAATGCTGTCCATAACTTGTGATGATTTTCATATTAAAATGTCTTCATAGAGTCAATAAAATAAAGGAAAAGATATATTTGGTGGTCTCTTCTTTGGGCCAATATCCAGTGAGAGCACCAAAACTATACCTCATACCAAGTCCTTTTGTGAACCTGGCTTAACCTTTGGACAGTTTCTTGTTTATGAAAGGTCACAGCTTTTAAAAATATTTTCAGCAAATATTTTTCTGCTATGTGATATTGATGATATTATTTGATCATTTGCTCATTCCATTTGATCACCTTTCTTTGAAATAAGCACGGAGCTTTTTCCAGCCAATTCCAATTTGGTTTTTTCAATGTGGATGAGTAAGAGTTTCCAGTACTACATCATTTGTCAAAATATCTCAATGTATATTCTTTCAATTCTTGGGCCTTGTTTTATACTAATGCCTTCAGTAAGGGCTTGATATCAATAGCTTTTTGTTTTGTAAGTTTTCATTATTAATTAACTGAAGGTTTACAGAGTAGATCATTTTCTTTCAACTCATCCATTGCCATTCCCTTAGTATATTATAATTCATCCCGCTTCTTTCCTGTGTTTCCTAATTGAATTGCATTACTCCTATTTTCTAACATCTTGAACTTTAGGTTTCGGTAAATGCTGCCCTTTTAAGGTTAAATGGTTTATTATTCTAACAGTGAGGTGAATTCAGTCTCAAATTTAAAGGATGAATAAAAGTCTAGTCTTGAAAGTTCCACCACTCATCCATTTCTGATAAAAACACACAGCAGGATAGGAATAGAAAGGAAATTTCTCAACATAATAAAGATTATTAACAAAATCAATGGCCAACATCGTGTTCAACTGCGAGAATCTGAAAACATTCCTCTGTGAATAGGAACCAGATAAACACTCCCTTTATCATCTCTCCTATTCCATGTTGTGCTAGAATTCTTACCTGCAACCATAAGGCAAGAAAAGAAAACTAGAAGCAACAAAAATGGCAAGGAAGTAGTAAAACTCTATTAAATATTAAGGAAATAGAAGACCTAAACAACACAATCAACTAGGCAAACCTCCTACATATGTACAGAATACTCCACCAACATCAACACAGTATACATTCTTCTCCAGTGCCCCACGGTTTATACACTAGAATAGATCACATGTTAGGCCACAAAGCAAAGTTCAATAAAACCAAAAGCATTGAGATTCTACAATCCATTTTCTCAAATCACAATGATATAAAACTGGAAATCAATAATCGAAAGAACAGGAACATAAAGACAAAAATAGGGAGACTGAACAGCATATACTTAAAAACAAGTGGGTCTTAATTTCATTACAAGCAAGGGGTAAGATTAAGAAATTTCTTAAAACATATGAGAACAATAGCAAAACATAACAAAACCTTTGGAACATAACAAAAACATTTATCATATGGCAAAAGCAATCCATGCATAAAACCATACGTGAAAAAAGAAGAGAAATTCAAAGCAACACATTAGCACAAAACCTCCAACAAAAGAACACGGCAAAGCATAAATCCTCCAGCAACAAAAGGAAAGAAATCATAAAGATTAGAGCAGGAATACACAAACTGGAAAACAGAAAAAGAATAGGAAAAAATCAGCAAGAAGTTGATTATTTCAAAAGATTAACAAAATTTACAAATTATGAACACAACAAAAAAAGGAAGATATAAATATCTAGAGTTGAGATGAAAAGGGGCACATCACAACATATCAAAAAGAAATACAAAGAATAATAACATACTACTAAATAAAAAGAATAACAACTACAAAAGATGTTCTCTAACAAGTTTGATATCTAAAAGTTTCATCTATAGAAATTAATGCACACAGATGTAGAAAGCCTCAACAGAACCATAACAAAAGAAGAAATAAAGAAGTTAATAAAGAAACGTCCCATCAAGTTGGTAGTTACATAATCTGGTGTCAATTTGAGGATGAAGAGTATAGAGGTGGAGTCTAGACTGTCAATCAGGATATAGCCAATGAGGCCTCTATGTAGGCATGGCCTTTTCCTAACAATTATGGGAACTCTTGGATTTTCCTCCTTGGAGGCGGGAGACACATTTTCTCGCTCTCTGCTCACTCCCTGCGAGGCATTCTTGGGGAAAAGACACATGGAGAGAGGCTGATGGAGGCCTCTGGAACTGGATAAGCCATATGGAGATCTTGTCAGCGCTGAGATGCTTACACCACCACTGGATCCATAAGACTTTCCACCCACTGGCCTGTGATTTTCCTCCATTTGGCGTCATTGCATGCATTTTGTGATCTGAAGCGGACTTTATATAGATTGGTATTGGACATATGGGCTAATATTGGACTTATGGACTTGATCTGGACTGGGTTGGGATGTTTTCTCAATACTCAATTGCTCTTGTATATAAATCTCTTTCTTATACACATATGACTGTCTATGAATTTTGTTTCTCTAGTCTACCCAGACTAACACACGCAGGAACAGATGACTTCACAGGGAATACCAATTATTCTATGAAGAACTGTCGCAGTTAATCCAGAATGTAGAAAGGGATAGCAAACTTCCAACTCATTCTATGAAGTGAGCATAAACCTGATACCAAGAATAAGCAAAGATCCCACAAAGAAAGCAAACCAGACCAATATTCCTCATTTGTGAACAGACCCAAACATTCTCAACCAAATTCTGGCCAATAGAATCCAACAATATATCAAAAGAATAATTCTTCATGACTAAGTGTAATTTATACCAGGGATACAAAGATTGTTCAACACGAGAAAAAAAAATCAAGTCAATCCATCAAATAAAACAAGAAAGTAAGAACCACATAATTATATCATTATATTCAGAAAAATCATTTGACAATAAGCAACATAAAAATTTCTCAACATAAAAGTACACATAAAAAGTCCTACAGTCAGCATCATGCTCAATGAGGAAAAACTGAAAACAACAACAGAAACCTGATTATCAGAACTAGACAAGATTGCCCCCTATCACCACCCTTATTCAGCATCATGCTGGAACCATTGGACATTAGCCAGAACCAATGGACAGCTGGAAGATATCAAGGAAATAAAATTGGAAAAAGGAGTGAAACTCTTATTAGTTGTAGAAACTCTTACTATTTGAAGATGTCTGTAAGTCTGTCCTATTGCAGTGGCTTGTGTGTTGCTGTGTTGCTGGAAGCTATGTCACTGATATTTCAAATGCCAACAGGGTCACTCAAAGTGAAAAGATTTCAGCAGAATTTTCAAACTAAGGACAGACAACAAGTAGTCAACTCCTCACTTCAGAAGAAGGAGCCACTGAAAATCTTATGCGAGTTTCAAAACACTGTCAGATATTGAAGTCCTAATGACTGGAAACATAACATTGTCAGAGACAGAACCTAAAGAAAGGCTCCTCATTTCCTAGTGAACTCTAAACATGTCTGAGGATGAGATGATTTCTTGGGATGAGATGATTTCTTGGATTGGAGTCAACCATGCTGATCTGAGTGAGATAAAGCCTGTTGGAGTGGAGCTTTCAGGATCTTCATTTGCTGATGGGGCACAACACAAGGGAAGAAGAAAGAGCTGTACAAATCTAGCAATAATTGGGACATGGAATGTAAGAAGTATTGATTTTGGAAATTTTGAAGTCATCAAAAATAAAATGGAATGCATAAAAATAAAATGGAATGCATTAGTGAGTGAAAATGGATTGGTATTGGCCATTTGGAAGCTGAAAATCATATGATTTACTACACTTGGAATGACCTAATCAAGAGCAATGGTGTAGCATTCATTGTCAAAAAAGCTATCACAAGATCAATTATGAAGTACAATGTTCTCTATGATAGCATTATATCTATACACCTTAAAGAATATATAAAATCAATACAACTATTATTCAAGCATATACATCATCAACCATAAAAGCTAGTGATTAAGAAATTGAAGAATTATATCAAGGACTTCAGTCAGAAATTGATCAAACATGCAATCAAGATACATTGATAATTATCGATGATGAGAAGACAAAAGTTGGAACCAAAGAGAAAGAAAGGAACTGTAGTTGGGAATTATGGACTTGGTGATAGAAACAAAGCTGGAGATCACATGATAGAATTTTGCAACACTAAAGAGTTGTTCATAGCCATACGTTTTTCAACAACACATAAGGCTAATACACATAGACATCTCCAGCTTGAACAGTAGAAATCAAACTGTCTACATCCATGAAAGGAGAAGCTGGAGAGGCTCAATACCAGCTAAAACAAGGCTAGGGGATAACTATGGAATGGCCTTTCAATTACTTTTATGTAAGTTCAGGGTAAAGCTGAAGAAAATTAAAACAAGTCCATGAGAGCCAAAATATGACCTTGAGTCTATTCCACCAGAATTTTGAGAACATCGTAAGAACACACTTGGTACATAAAACACAAATGATGGAAGATTTGATGGACGATGGGAGGACATCAAGAACATAACTCAGAAAGAAAGCAAAAAGTCATTAAAAAAAGGAAAGAAAGAAATGATCAAAGTAGATGTCAGAAGAGACTCTCAAACTTGCTTTTAAGCATAGGGTAGCTAAAGCAAATAGAAGAAATGATGAGGTCAAAGAGATGAACAGAACATTTCAAAGGACAACTCAAATAGACAAAGCCAATTACTATAATGAAATTGCAAAGACCTAGAACTAGAAAACCAAAAGGGAAGACCACAATCAGTATGTCTTAAACTGAAAGAAATCAAGAAAAAGTTCAAGCCTCGGGTTACAATTTTGAGAAATTCTAAGGGCAAAATATGTAATGATGCAAGAAGCATCAAAGGACGATGGGAAGATACAGTGACTGTACCAAGAACTAGTCAACTTGACACCATTTTAGGAGGGCTGCACGGAAAGAATTAGCCCAAAACAGAGGAATTGCTGGAACACCAATTGAAATGTTTCAACAAGCTGATGAAGCACTATAAGCACTTACTCGTCTATGCCAGGAAATTTGGAAGATAACTACTTGGCCAACTGACTGGAAGAGATCCATATTCATGCTCATTCCAAAAAAGTTACGCAGTTATTAGTGATTATATAACAATATCACTGATTGTACACATCAGTAAAAATATTGCTGAAGATCATCCAAATACAGTTGCACTGGTACATTGACAAGAAGCTGCCAGAGAATCAAGCCAGATTCAGAAGAGGACTTGGAACAGGGATATCAGATCTTTCTTAGCTAGAAGCAGAGAATACTAGAAAGATATTTATTTGTGTTTTATTGACTATGCTAAGGGATTGAACTGTGTGGATCATAACAAACTATGGATATTGAGAAGTAGGGGAATTCCAGAACACTTTATTGTACTCTTTTGAAACTTATATATGGATCAAGGGGCAGTTGTATGAACAGAACAAGGGAACATTGCATGGTTTAAAATCAGGAAAAGTGTGTCAGGATTGACTGTATCCTCATACCATACTTATTCAATCTATATACTGAAAACTCATCAGAGAAGCTGGATTATATGAAGAAGAGTGTGGCATGAGGATGGGAGGAAGGCTGACTAACAAGCTGCAATACGCAGATGACACAGAACTAGCTTACCAAGAGTGAAGAGGACTTGATGAAGATCAAGGATAACAGCCTTCAGTGTGGCTTACAATGAAATGTAGAAAAGACCAAAATCCTCACAAATGCATCAGTAGGCAGCATCATGACAAATGGTAAAAGGATTGAATTTGTCAAGGGCTTTGTCTTGCTTGGCTCCACAAACAATGAGGCTGGAAGCAGCAGTAACAAGATCTAAAGATGAGCTGCATTAGGTAAATCTGCTGCATAAGACTAATTCAGAGTACTGAAAAATCAAGGATGTTACCTTAAGGACCAAAGGTGCTCGATCCAATCCATGGTATTTTCAATTGCCTTATATTCATGTGATTATTGGACACTGAATCAGGAAGACTGAAAAGGAATTGATGCATTTCAATTGTGGTATAAGCGAAAAATATAGATCTTACCATGGATGTCTAAAAGGACAAAGTGATCTGTAATGTAAGAAATACAGCCAGAATGCTCTTTAGAGGCAAGTATGGCGAGACTCCATCTTACATACTTTGGAGATGTTGTCAGGAGAGATCAGTCCCTGGAGAAGGGCATTATGTTTGGTAAAGTTTAGGGGCAGCAAAACAGAGGAAGGCCCTCAAGGAGATGGATTGACATGGTGGTTGAAACAGTGCGCTCAAGTATGGGAATAATTGTGAGGACGGAATAGGAATGGGCAGTATTTCATTCTGTTCTGCATAAGGTTGCTTTGGGACAGAACCAACTGAATGGCATCTAACAAAAACAACATGATAGAGAGAACCTCAACAACTCCACACAAAAAACTGTTAGACACCATGGAAAGATTTGGTAAATAGCAGAATATAAGATTAACAAGCAGGGACTAATTGAATTCCTATATACCAGCGAGAGAACTCCAAAAAGACACCAAGAAAACTATTCCAGTCCAATAAAAGCTGACCCACAACCACCATTTATTTAATACCTTAATACTTCCCTTGCATTAATATGACAGGTTTTAACCTGATAGGAAAGGATCTGCACTTATAAGAATTGATATAGGAAATTTCTCCCTAGCACCAATCCCCATGCTCAGTGTAGACAGAACTCAAGCAATTAAAAAACCAATCTGTAAAGCAACAACTGATGGATTGCAGTTCACAGACCATACTCGCATGAACTCCTCATATCATTCTATCTTTGGAAAATATATTGATGGTATCGGTGCAATCACTTAATACTCCAGGGGGATGACTAACAATGCAGGGTCCCCACATGGATTATGCCTCCAGTGAATCCCCTCAGACCAAATCCAGTAGTGTGATTAGCCTTGCTATCAGAGCGAGAGCACTGTGAATCAGTAATGGAAGATGTAGTTAGTTTAAAATGTAACACATTAGCATTTTTGATTAAAGTTTTACTTTTTGTTTTACCATTGTTTTGTGTGTGTATGTGTTTTGATTTTCTAGATATGAAATTCAGGATAGGAAAATTTATAGGGACAGTAACTGGATTGGTACTTACCTAGGGGCATGGTGGTGGGGGTTGAGCAACAATGAGAACAAGAAGGCAATTTTCTGAAATTGATTGTGGTGATTATTGCAGCACTCTTATTAAAATGACTGAATAATTTTATGATATGTGAACTATATGACAATAAAATGAGTTTTTAAAAATAAATAGTTGAATATGAAGTTGGTGATCCTAAATGTAAATCCCCAACTTACTTATAAATTTCAAGATTACTTTTTTAAATGTTAAAACATTTGTCAAGTTTTTTCTTTAATAAGTAAATAACCAGCTTCCTGATTAACTGTGAATTGGCTGGTCCACAACCTGGTCTGTCTAAGATGCACGACATTTAGCATGTCCTTTACCAAACTTTTGATGTCAGACAACAAAAACCACACCTCTAATAAGGCCCAAGAGATGGACAAAACACTATTTCTGTGGTCATCTCCTTCCTGACTGTGTTAGACCAGGTTAACTAGAGAAACAAATGTAGGGACACTCATAAAAGTGTAAGAAAGAGTTTTATATCAAAGAGTAATTATATATTAAAAAATATCCCAGCCCAGTCCAGATCAAGTCCATAGTTCTATATTAGCCCATAAATCTGATACTAGTCCATAAATTCCTCTTCAGATTCAAGCAGCATGTGAAATGATGCAAACTGCAGGAAAATCACATGCCCCTGGGAGCAAAGTCTTACAGATACAGTGGCAACAGAAGCATCTCCAGGGCTCTCACAGGTCTCAGTGTGGCTCCACATGGCTTCTCAACAGGAAGGTAAGGCATAGAATGAAGGAGGCCAGACTCCAGAGAACTATTTATATAGGTCACCCTAAAATCAAGCTGCAAATTTATTAACAGGATAAACTTTGCCCACTGTCCCTACAGGAGCCATGTTGGCAACCAAAAAAACCTATCACACTGACTAAGCATGCACGAAAGTCTAGTACTGAATTGCCCAATGATGAACACCAATCAGATGCAGTAAGCATCAAAAGAAAAAATTCAGAGTTCCTGTATCAAAAAAACTAGTTGAGCCTTCAAGAAGTACCATAGGATAAAAGCCAATAGTAGGGAGAAGGGAGTGAGATAGTGACCATGTAACACTGAGGGGAGGGACTCCACAGAAATCAGCACAGAAGGACCGTGGGAAAGGATATCCTATACTTCCAGACAGTGTGATGCACAGCATAAAGATAAGTAGACATAAATTTATTCAAACAAAAGAGCAGCAACACCTGCCAATGGGTTTCCTTTTGCCACTGGCCCTCAGCACAAGCCAGTGGAGCACAGCACTGACTAAAGCTCCTGACTGCCTTTCCGTGTCCAGGAGCTAGCTAGGGTGGCTGACCAATAGAATGGAGATGCAGGGTCATAGTGCTGCATGAACAGTCTGGGACAGATACAAGCACAATAGGCTTGCTCTCAGCCCACACCAAAGAAACTCCGTTTAGCCCCCTCACCGCAATACCTACTCGATAGAGGGGATAATGCAGCCTACCAAATCACACAAGGATAACTATACAGGGCAGACTGGAGCAGTTGTGAATACTGAATAAGTTAATTCTCCACACAACCAAGGAAGCTCCAGCCCCACTTGGCAAAGCTAATCTGCCATTCTTGAAATACACCTTTGCATTGCCTCATCGTGAGGCACCAGAAAAGCATAGTCATTCTCAGGGCCCAACCCCACCCCCCACCGCCACCAACTTTGCTATTGGAAAACATATACCTGGCCCATTAATTATTCACTAGCACAGCAATACAAGTCTAAACTTCACCACTGGTTTTACAAAGCACAGACAGGGAGTCTGAGCATGACAAGGAATAAAATAAGCCAGAGTCCAGAGGCCACTCCTGTATGAGGTACTGGATAGACTGAGAAGGCGATCCACCTGATGTCCCACAACACCACGCCCTGGTTAGTACTCCAAGCCAGTCAGATAAGCAACCTTCCCTTTTGAGTAGGATATTGGTTCATCCCTCACTCCTAGATCCCCTAGTTAGGTGGCAGTAACAGATATCATTCTCCCACCTCTACTTGATCACCTACATCATTCAAGAAGATTGAACCCCATCCCCTACCCTCTGAGCTGACCAATCAGAGGTCTATTCCTTTAAGATAATTAACCTAAATCATAAGATATAAGACTCTCAGAGGGTTCTCTAGAGAAACAAAACCAGGCACTTAGGATTATATATATAATCATAAGCTTATAAAGCAAGAAGAAATATAACAGCTAATTAGTCCACACAGCAGTACAGAGGGTTCAGTTCAACTCACTTCTGTGGAACAGTTAATATATTGGAAGTCCTTCAACTATGTGGGCTGCCCGATGCAAGGTTGAGGAAGCAGACAGCAGAGTCCTTCCTTGGGCAAGGCAAGCAAAGTCTGACTACAAGCAGCAAACAGCAGGGTAGGTCACAAACAGTCAGGTAGCTCAGGAGTTTAATGAAGCAGGCCTGGATGGGATATCGAAATCAAGCAATGCAAAGTGACAGGATCCACCAGCCTCAAGCTCAAGTGATGTACATGCTAGCAGCATGGAGGAACAGGTCTTAAAGGAGCCTCAAGCTCTCGCAACATGATCCATGGGTTGAGTAGGCCCACAGGCCTTGCGGAGCCATTGATCTTCTTGCCCTCCAATAGAATAGTGACCTGGTTGATTCCATGTGTTCCTATTGGCCAGGTTGGCACAATAATCCTAACTACCACAAAGCCCTGTCAGTTACCAATCATTTCCCTAGCTTTAATCTCAACCTTACCTGCCATCCTAAAAGACCATGAAATAGTAAAACAGCAAACTACTAGGCACTATCCACAACTGCTCAAAAGACTAGTGCTTCACACCGTCCTGATTTTCCCCCAGGACAAAGTCTAGAACTGAGTTGGACTTTTGTTGTATTGTTGTTTCTGCTTATTCATGCATTGTTTCTTTCTTATATCCTTCCCTCTTTAAAATAATTTTGTGCTCTATTTTTATAATCTATCTGTTGGGTCAGGTACCAGTCAGGGAACATTAGGAAAAGCCTGCCTGCTCTTATCGAACCAAGATGGCTACCTTCAAAGGGCCCCAGAACAATGAGCCATCTCCTCGGTTTCAGGCTGAATGATCAAAGCACTACCCTACCTCTGAATTTTATGGAAGGAGATAGCTTAAAGCCCCTGCAGCTGCAAATTTTAACCCCTTCCTCCTTGTTTGCCCACCTGCCGCTTCTACCTGTCCCTTTCTTGTTTACCCTCCTGACCAGCTTAAAAACTTGGTCTCCACCACAGATAATTGTGACTTTGCAGGTCCCCCACTGGGGGCCTGTGAAGCTCTCCCAGGAGTTCAGGGCTCCTGTCTTTCTTTCTCTGCTTTCCCCTCCCTCCCGGGCAGCGCCCAGAAGCGCGGATTAAACTTCTCTTTTCCTTCTCTTTGTCCTGGCCTCAGTTTATCTTTGCGGCAAACCTAATATTATCCTTAATCAAGGCTCCACATCTATTGGATTATGTAAGATACCCACGCACATACATACATACACCTATATATGTATATATATGATTATTGTTTTACTTTATTTCTCTCCAATTACTTTTCTTGTATTCTAGTCCCCTCAACCTATCATCCTTCCACAAGCTAGCACTCACATCAGAGACAAAGCTCCTGGGCAGAGCTTAGAGCCCTAACAAACATCCACAGCTCTTCTGCTTCTTACCATAGTATTATTTTTTCAATTTTTATTTTTAATACTTTTATCTCTTGCCTCTTTAATGTTAATATTTAAACTTTTATTTCATAGCCCTTTGCCTATCTTTTTTTTCTTCTAGTCAATTTGTCTCTGTCCTTCTCTTCCACTTAAAACCAAAAGTTGACACTAGTCAATATTTTTTTTTCTTTCAAATATTATTATTTACTCCTCTTTCATTTCAAAATAAGATATTTGGGCCTAGGGGTCTAATTTCCTTTCTTTAACCTACAAATTAAAAGTACCCTTTTTTGTTTTCTTTTGCCATTCTTCCCCCCTCCTCTAACACATCCCCTTCCATTCTTTGAACTCCCCACTAACACTTAAGCTCTCTGAAATACTTAATATAAACTGTCTATCAACCCTCTATTGCACCATCTAACAGAGTAACTACACTCACATATCCCCACCTCCATAACATCCCTAACAGTTACAGCAAGATGTTAAGAAAACAACAGCATATATTGGTGTACACATACATGAGAAACAGACACAAATAACAAAACATCAACCAGACCAAAAAGTAAATGCCTGAAATTGAATAGGTTATTGAATTACCAGGAAAAGAATTTGAAAGAATGATGATTGTACTAATACAATACATGAAGAAAAGATGTTAGGGGCAAAGGGAAAATTTTTATACACAAGAGCAATTGAGTATCGAGAAAACATTCCAACTCAGTGCAGATCAAGTCCATAAGTCCACTATTAGGCCACATGTCCAATACCAATCTATAAATTCCTCTTCAGACTCACAAAACACATGCAATGATGCTGAATGCAGGAAGATCACAGGCCACTGGGTGGAAAATCTTGTGGATCCAGTGGCAGTAGAGGCATCTCAGCACTGACAGGAGTCTCCATGTGGCTTCTTAACTCCAGGGCTCTAGCGTAGCTCCATGTGTCTTGTCAGCAAGCATGCCTCACAGGGAGTGAGTGACCCACCTCCAGCGAGCTGTTTATCTCCTTAGTGCCTCCAAATAAGGTCAGCAAGCTATGGCTTGACTGACAGGTTAAACTCCAACCCTTCACTCATAATCCTCTCAAGTTGACAAAGATTATGTAACTACCACACCTTCCTTCCTTCTCTTATTTTTGAGTAACATGTTTATTAATCTGTGTTTGATAAATGTGTCTATATGATTCTATTCATTTTATTGTTGATTTCTAGTTTTATAGTGCTGTGATATGAGAAGATAGGGTGTAGGATCTCAATGTTTCAGAATTTGGTAAGGCATGATTTCTGACCTCTTATTGGTTTAATCTTGAGACGATCTGGTCTAATCTTGTGAATATTCTATGTACATTGGAGGTTAACATATACTGTGTCTATGCTGAGTGAAGTGTTATGTAGATGTCTATGAGGTCGATTTTTATTGTTTTGTTGAGTTCCATTGTGTCTTTCTTGTGTTTCTTTCATCATTTCCTGTCTTTCCTTGAGAGTGGAGTATTGAAGTTTTCTGTTATTATTGTCGAGGTATCTATATCCTTTTCAATTCTGTGATGATTTGATTGATGTATTTCAAGGGTCTTTCAATGAGTGAATGTTTATTATAGTTATGTTTTCTTGAGCTGTTGTTCCCTTGATCACTATGTAGTATCCATTTTTGTTTCTGTTTACATTATTTGCCTTGTAATCTGTTTTCTCACAGGTTAACATTGTTACCCATTTCTTTTTATTGCTACTTGCTTTGTATGCTTTTATACAGCTTCTGATTTTTAGTGAATTCTTGTCTGTTTTTGAGCTGTGTTTCTTGTAGGTAACCATATAGATGACTTTTGTTTTCTTATTCATTCTGCTTCTCTCTGCCTCTTTACTGGTGCATTTAGCCCATTAACGTTCAATGAAATTATTGATATGTGTGTATTTGTTACTTTCATTTTGCCTTTTTTGTGTGTGCATTTGGCTTTGCATGTTGCTCTGTGTATGTTGGTTGTGTGACGTTGATGTTTTCCCCATAGTACTTTATTGAGTATTTTTTGTCATTGTGGTCTGGTTTTTGTGAATTCCTTTAGTTTCTCCGTTTCTTGCAATACTTTTATTTCTCTTTCATATTTTTGTGATACTTTTATTGCATACAAGATTCTAGGTCGAACGTTTGTTTTTGTTCTTTTTCCTCTTCAGGACTCTGCATATGCTAGTCCATTGTCTTCTTGCTTGCATGTTTTTTTCCTGAGAAACTATGAGATACCACCTAAAACCCTCAAAGACAGCCCAATTCAAAAAAAATCAGAAAGTAACAAGTGTTGCAGGGGGTGTATTGAGATAGGAACACTCATCCACTGCAGGTGGACCTGCAAGTATGTGCAGACATCATGGAAACTGATTTGGCGATACCTAAAAAAATTAAAATCAAGCTACCATATGATCCAGCAAGAAACAGACCACAGCCAGACATCTGTGGCCCAGTGTTCATCACAGTGCAGTTCGCAATTGAAAAGAGTTGGAAACAATATAAATTTCCATCAATGGATGAGTGGATTAACAAACTCTGGTACATATTTACAATGGAGGCCTATGCATTCCTAAAATGCACTGATGAACACATGAAGCAGATCGTCACATGGGAAGAGTTGGAGGAAATTATGTTAAGCAAAGTAAGCCAAGCACAAAAATAAAAGTACAACATGGGTCCACCGAGGTAAGCTTAAAAAGCACAAGGGGAAAAGGGGAAAAGTCACTACATGCATAAATTCCTGGGGGCTCTGGCAGGGGTCAGACCCAACCAAGGGAAGGAAGCACATGGCAGCCAACTAAAAAGGAGGGGAAAAGAAAAAAGAGAGAGAGAGAATATGGATAGTGGGGGAACAGGGTACTAACTCACCTATAGGGATGGTATTGTTTATGTCTCCCCAGGAAAGGGAGAGAGGGACCAGACCTTAATGTAGTATGCCAACCCTTGAAGACAACATGCAGGCATGAAGCAGGGAACTAAGAGAGAGGTCTGTGGGGCTGGCCCCAATCCCAGTGATTTCGCCCCCCTCCTCAGAAGATTGCACTACAGAGGACAGCACTGATGATACAACCCGGGGAGACTGGTGGGTCTGACCAGACCACAGGAGAGCTAACTAAGAGGGAAAGAGAGAAAGAGAGAGTGGACCATATCATTGGTCACCAAGCCCCAAAGACGACAATCCTGCATGGAGCAGCCAAGGCACAGAGAGGACCATAGGGAAAGCCCCACCATTAGACAAGACATCCTCTCACTGATCCACAGTGTTGCAGGGGACCACACTGGAGAATTGTTCCTGGTCTGACACACACACCCTCCCTCCCCAACTGGGGTGAAACACAAAGGGATCACAAAGAGAAGCTTGGAGAACAAAGCAATAGAATCCCTGAGGAATCCCAAAAATAGACTTCACACTCAAAGGGCAGGGCTTGGTACCTTATCAGACTCAATCTGAAAATATACATAAGAGTCAGCAGAGAGACCTGGAACAATTTATACCCCACCCCCCATTTTCTTCTTTTTTTCTCATGTCTATCTATATAAGGTAGACAAGATCAACAATCCTGAGGAGAAAGCAATGGGACTGACGGTTCCAGTGGAACAGGGGGCTTGGGGGAGGGAGTGGGGAGCCAACAAACTCAAGGACAAGGAAACAACATGAGATCTAAAATCAATGGTGAGGAGGGTGTAGAATGCCTGGTGGGGTTTGATCAAGAGCAATGTAGCCAAGAGGAATTACTGAGAGCTCAATGAAGGTCAAACATGGCAGTGGGACAAGAGGAAAGTAAAAGGAAATAGAATAAAGAACTAGGAGGCAAAGGACATTTATAGAGGTATAAATACAGACATGTACATATGTAATTATATTAATATATAACGATAGGGATATAGGCCTATGTACACATATTTGTATGTTAAGTATTAAGGAAGCAGACAGACATTGGGCCTCTCCTCAAGTACTCCCTCAATGCAAGAATATTTTATTCTAATATCCTGGCATTCTGTGACATTCACCTTCCTGACATGATTGCTGAAGACAAAATAAGCAAATGTGATGAAGAAAACTGATGGTGCCCAGGTATTTAAAGATATAGCACCTGGGTTATTAAAGGCTTATAGTTAAACACGTAGCCATCTAGCAGGAAAGCAACAAAGCCCACATAGAAGAAGCACACCAGCCTCTGTGACCACCAGGTGTCAACAGAATCAGGTATCAGAAGACCCAAAACAATCATACTGATGCAAAAGCCCATCTGTAGACAATTGGACATCCCCTCACTGAAGGGTCATGAGGAAAGGACGAGTCAGCCAGAGTGCAGTATAGCACTGATGTAACACACAACATTCTTCTAGTTCTTTAATGCTTCCTACCCCAACTATCATGACCCCCAGTTCTACGTTACAAACCCGGCTAGACTGGAGCATTCACACTAGTACAGATAAGAGCTCTTGACACACAGAATGCATGACAGATAAACACCCCAGGAACAGTAATAGGAGTAGAGAAGCCATGAGGGTAAGGGTAAGGTGGGGAGAGAAGGGGGAGAAGGGATCAACGCAAGGATTGATATATAACAACACCCCCCACCTCGGATGGGGCGAACAACAGAAATGTGGGTGAAAGGAGACAGTGGTTGGCATAAGATATGAAAACAATAATTTATAATCTATCAAGGGTTCTTGAGGGGGGTAAGGGGAAAAAAGAGGAGCTGCTATACCAAGAGCTCAAGTAGAAAGAAAATGTTTTAAAAATTATGGTGGCAGCATATGTACAAATGTGCTTGATACAATTGATGTATGAATTGTTTTAAGAGCTGTAAGAGACTCCAATAAAATGACTTATAAAAATAAATAAAAACTATCAAATGAATAAAAAGATTATGAACATAGTGAGGGGGGATCTTTTAGAATGATACACCCAATAAGTTTCATTTGTTTATAAAACAAAGAAAACTGCAACAACTTAACAAAAAAACAAATAGCTCAATTAAAATAGGAAATGAATAAGAACAGATACTGCATCAAAGAAGCCACTCAAGTGGCCAATATACACATAAATAAAGGTTTGGGATAATTAGCTATTGTTACTATCATTATCAGGTACTGTTACTTGCCATGCCACTGTGTCAATCCATCTCACTGAGGGTTAGGTTCACTTTCTTTGATCCTCTACTCTACACCAAGCATGATGCCCTTCTCTGGGGAGTGTTCCCTCCTGATAACAGGCCCAAAGTAAGTAAGATAAAATTCTCTAGCATCATTTCTAACAAGCATTCTTTTTTTTTTTTTCTTTCGTGCATGTACTTACAAGTACATACTTTTATGCTCAACATTTAATTTCTTTTTTTTTTTAACATTTTATTAGGGGCTCATACAACTGTTATCCCAATCCATACATACATCAATTATGTAAAGCGCATTTGTACAT
>NW_022103932.1:944263-947900 GCF_000313985.2 Echinops telfairi | reverse complement strand
ATTCTTGTTGTATTTTGTCTGAAATAGACTTTTCCATTCCTTTGTAAGTCAGTGGTACGTTCAATATCCTTCTCCAACACCATAACTAAAAGGTATCAATTTTCCTTTTGCCTTCTTTATTCATTTTAAAGCTTTTACATGCATCTCAGGTAATTCAAAATACTATGACTTGGGTTAGGTGTACTTTAGTCTTCAAAGTGATATAACTGCTTATTGGCTCAGTTATGAGGATGCCTGTCTTTTTGTCATATCTTGCACTGTCATTTCATACTGAAATCTGTAGTCTTTGGTTTTCATCAGAAAGTATTTCCAATCCTCTCTACCTTCAGCAATCAAGGTTGTATTATTTGAATATTGCTATTCTATTGGTACTACATCAGACAATTTTTTTGCTACTATTTATGGTTTCACTGGCTATTTTCCCTGAATTATATTGTCAGGTCCTTTTTCCCAGTCTGCCTCCATCTGGAAACTGCTGAAACTTGTCTGCCATGGGTAACTGCAGTACTTGAATGGTCAGTGGTTTACCTTTCAACATTACTGCAGTATGCAAGCTAACACAATATGGCAAACTGACAGATAAGTTGGAGTAAAAACCATTATAGGGATGACAATCAAAACAACAGTGAGATACAATCTCACCCTTGCTAATATGATATTGATCAAGAAAACAGAAAATAACAACATCTGTCAAGAATGTCAAGAGGCAACAGAAATGTGGGTGAAAGGAGATGTTGGACAGTGCAAGATATGACAAAATAACAATTTATAAATTATCAAGGGTTCATGAGGGAGTGGGGGTGGAGAGAGAGGGGATAAAATGAGGAGCTGATACCAAGGGCTAAAGTAGAAAGCCAATGTTTTGAGAATGTTGAGGGCAACAAATGTACAAATGTGCTTGACACAATTGATGTATGTATGGATTGTGATTTTTTTTAAAAAAGGAATGTCAAGAGGTTGAAATCCTTATACACCACTGATGGGATTGTCAAATTGTAAAACACTAAGAAAAATTGTATGAGGTTTCCTCATAAAGCTAGAAATAGCTTGCGATCTGGCAAGCTCAGTAGATATAGAGTATATATGCCCTGTGGTAGTTATATAATTGTCCATTTGAGAGGATTACAAGTGACGGGGTGGAGTCTAGCTTGTCAATCCCATCATAACCAATGAGACCTCTGTGTGGGCATGGCCTTCTCCTGAGAATTCTGGGAAATCTGGCACTTCCTCCTGGGAGGCAGGAGAAACTCTCTCTCTGCTCACACCCTGGGAGACATAGCAGCTGACAAGGCACATGGACCCATGCTGATGCAGCCCTGGGTATTGAAGAAGACATGCAGAGACCCCTGCCAGTGCTGAGATGTTTCCAATGCCACTGGATCCAAAGACTTTCTTCCCACTGGCCTGTGATCCTCTACATTCGGCGTCATTGCATGTGTTTTGTTAGTCTGAAGAAAACTTTATAGATTGGTATCGGACATATGGGCTAATATCGGACTTACGGTCTTGAACTGGACTGGGCTGAGATGTTTTCTCAATGTTCAGTTGCTCTTGTATATAAACCTCTTATACACTTATGAGTGTCTCTATGAATTTGTTTCTCTAGTCTACCGAGATGTCTACATGCCCTAAAGATGTAAAATAAAGACAAAAGCAGACATATACCACTGTTTTCATGACAGCATTATTCACGACAGTAAAAAGATGGAAAATGTTAAGCCGCCACCAATGGATTAATGGATAAATAAAATGCGACGCATACAATGGAACACTATGAAGCGAAAGAGAATAATGATGAATTCTCAAAATATAATGTAACTTGGATAAATCTTGAGGACAAGTCAGTGGTTCTCAACCTTACTAATGCTGTGACCTTTTAATACAGTTCCTCATATTGTGGTGACCTCCAACCATAAAATTATTTTCATCGCTACTTCATAACTGTAATTTTGCTACTGCTATGAATTGTAATGTAAATATCTGATATGCAGGATGTATTTTCATTGTTACAAATTGAACGTAAAGCATAGTGATAAATCACAAAAACAATATGTAATTACATATTGTGAAATATTTATTTTTAATTACAAAAAAAAGAAATTTTGTCTTGAAGCATGGTGTAGCATGGGTAACAGTCTTCACACCAGGTACTTGAACATATTTTTCCCATAAGAAATAAGGAAAACCAAATAATTGGCTCTGAGGTCCCCAAATTACACTTATAAATTGATTTTTTCCAGGACAGTATGGAGGCTGTTAGCCTTCTAGCATATCACCTAACAATGTAGATACTCCTGTATCTGGATAAGGATGGAGTCCCCTGGAGGGCGTGGCCTTCCCTCTACCCTTGTTAGGCTTCCTGCCTGCTGTCCACCTGGAGAGTTGCTAAAGCCCTCCCATATTTCCACCCCCCGTGGATCCACACAACTCTAATCATCAGCCTGTGAGCTCCCTGCATTCTGCATCATTGCATGTGACTTTGTGAGTTTGCAGAAGGACTTATGAACAAGGATGAAACGTATGGACCTCAGTTGGACTGGGCTGAGATGCTTTCTTGAGATATAATGACTTCTTGATATAAAGCTCTTTCATATATATATGTGTGTGTGTGTGTGTGTGTGTGTCCTTGGATTTGTTTCTTTAGTCAGCACAATGCAACACACACTCTAACACAAGCACTATATAAGAGTAGAGCTTAGACTGAAGCATCTCCCCATTGTGTCCAAGGCAAGATGCATGTCGCACTCGACCAGATTTTTGGTTCGAGTAGTGGAAACTTTGTGCTTGGAGCCATTCGACAGCTGAGGTATTACTGTACATTATTTATATATGATGGGAAAATGGAAAATGTAGCACAAAATGTGGATAAGGACAAAGGTAAATGATGTCACCAAGATATATGTATACAGGGAAAAGGAAAACGATGTATACAGGATAAAGACTATGACAAATGTTGGAGTTTGTAGGTGGCATCAAATTGGCTCTAACCCATAGTGACCCTATGCACAACAGAACAAAACGCTGCACAGTCCTGTGCCATCCTCAAATTGTTCCTGTGCCGGAGCCCATTGATGCAGCTCATTGAGGGCCTTCCTCTTTTATGCTGCCCTTCCACTCTACCAAACCTGGTGACCTTTTCCAGGGGCTGATTTCTCCTGGAATTATATCCAAAGTACGTAAGATGTCAGGGACTTGGCATCTTTCCCTCTAAAGATGACAGGCCTTACTTTTTCCAATTCAGATTGGTTTGTCCTCTTAGCAGTCCATGGTAGTTTCAATGTTCTTCTCCAGCAGCACAATTCAAATGCATTGATTCTTCTACAGTCTTCCGTATTCATCGATCAACTTTCACATGCATGTGATGCAATGGAGAATACTATGGCTTGGGTCAGGCACACACCTTAATCCTCAAAGTAACATGTTTATTCATCAATACTCTAAAGATGTTTTGTGCAGCAGACTTACCTAAAGCAACCCATCTTTTGATTGCTTCACTGTTGCTTCCATGAGTGGGTCCAAGTAAGACAAAATCCTAGATAACTTCAACCTTTTCTCCATTTATCTTGATGTTACCTATTGGTCCAGTTGTGAGGATTTTGACCTTCTTTATATTGAGTTGTAAGTCACACTGAAGGCT
>NW_022103932.1:938102-943813 GCF_000313985.2 Echinops telfairi | reverse complement strand
CAATTTATAAACTATCAAGGGCTCATGAGGGAGGGGGGAGCGGGGAGGGAGAGGAAAAATGAGGACCTAATGACGGGGAGTTAAGTGGAGAGAGAATGTTTTGAGAATGATGTAAAAATGTGCTTTACAGAATTGATGTGTGTATGGATTGTGATAACAGTTGTATGAGCCCCTAATAAAGTGTTTTTTAAAAAAAAGAAAAGAAAAGTGGAGCCCCACACTGCATTCAACCATTTTGGGACACAGAAGCACAATATATGGACAAGGATAAGCCCACTTCGTGGAATCCCTATTAGGACAGAGATACAGTGTAAAGAGATCTTGGGTAAAACATAGTGGCAAAATACTAATTGCTTGAGGTGGGACACATGCTCAGTCCCTGCAAGACATTCTTGTTGAAAAGCCACATGGAAACAGGCTGATGGCAGTCAGAGTCTCAGAGCTGGAGAAGCCACATGAAGACCCCTGCCAGTGCTGAGATGCTTACAATGCCACTGGATCCACAAGACTTTCCACCCACTGGCCTGTGATAATCCTGCATTCAGCATCATTGCATGTGTTTCATGAGTCTGAAGAGGACTTTATAGATTTATATCAGGTATATGGGCTAAAATTGGACTTACAGACTTGGTCTGGACTGGGTTGGGATGCTTTCTCAATATTTAGTTGCTCTTGTCTATAAAGCTATTTCTTATACACATATGAGTGTCTTATGAATTTGCTTCTCTACTCTACCCGGACTAACACACCTTCCCAGAAGTATATACGTCTACACCTATAAACCAAGACAAGGAGAAGTGCTTTCATCTACTTTTCCCTGTGTGCCTCTCTAACCTAGTGATTATGGACACCTTCCACACACTCCCCTCTCAATTCACTCACTGCCATTAGGTGGATTCTGATTCATAGAAACCCTACAGGTTCCCCATATTTGCCCAACTCCCTTGGGCCACTTACTTCAACTCACTATCACCCACTGCACCAATTCCAAAGCAGACCTAGACCAGCACCAGCTATGGCATGTGATTGGTAGGTCCTGATCTCTGGGAACTCAGAACCCCCACTCTAGGCCATTCTCTTCAGAAGTGGGCAGCCCTGCTGGACCATGTTCCAGGCTCTTACCCACAGGCATGTATTCTCCAAGATCACATGACAGATTTAAAGCAACACCTTTGTGAGATATATTTGTTTGCTTTTAAGTGTTTCTCTCTCTCTGCCCTTTTCAATTTTTCCACCTTTTCACTTTTTTTAAACTGGTTTGTATTTTGCCCTCTCGCTCTTCTTCTTTTCATTTTCCCGGCTTGCTTTTACCATCTTTTGAAATCTTCCCTCTCGGATAAGAGGAAAACACTGTTTATCCAACTTATTAGCAATACTTATCACACCTATCACTTATTGTCCTACCCACCGAGAAAGTGCTCCTACTCATTCCAGTGAGTAAACAACAGATGTTGACTAATACCTGCTTAACCAGTCTGCAGCTCCTCTTCATAACCAGTAAGCAGAGACCTGAGCCCACATTCCTGCCAGTTACTCTACCCACCTGGATGAAAGATATAAAACTTTTTTATTGTTGTTATATATAATGAATACTGTTCAAAGCAGTCCTAAAGGAAGTGTTATACAAATTTATATGCCACCAATTATGTAAGAATAAGCCATTCAACAGTGTATGCTTTTTGATATTTCTACTGATTTGACTTCCAATTCACTAATCTGTTCTTCACTTGTATATAATCTAATATTTAACTAATCTGTGCCGTTTTAAATTTCTCTTAGTTTATTTTTCAGTTTGAAGGTTTCCAATTGGTGCTTGATAAAATGGTGTAGGGGCCATGTTTGACCTCCACAGGCTACACAAGGTAAAATGAGAATCCAACCCACACCAACCTAAGTCCAAATGCCATAGGCAGAAGTGTTTTACTCTACCCTAGTATAATTTTAACCACTCTTAAATGACATTTTACTCTCTTCTGGGTTCTATAATTGATTGCAAGGGCTACACAAACTCATAGGCAATACTCACAATATGGGGCGTTATTAGGAAAGCTAACACGTTACAAAACAATAAACTGTTATTTTGTCTTCAGTGCATCTCTTCAGCCATGCTGGCAGGCATGCCTTTCTCTGGTCCTCAATCTTTGGCTTCTGCATTGTTCCATAGACTGGGAAAACTGGTGCTCTGCTTTATGGTCTGGGTTATGTTTCTCTGCTCTATCTCATGGTCTTGGTGCCAAAATCTTTACTGCCTCTGTTGCCTCTGCCACTTCAGGCAGAAATTTCATATGTACTCTGCTGTTGGCCTTTATTTCTTGATGAACTCTGGATTCTGCCGTTTTGCTTCTGGGATGCCTTACTTTTATACTCACTAATCCCCTCTATAATGTTTCACACACCCTATTTGCATGGTTCTTACACCATCATTTGATGAGCTTTACAGAGCCGAGTATAGTAGTCATACCAAGTGCCATCAAGTCAATTCTGACCCATAGGGTTTCCAAGACTGTAAACCTCTGCAGAAGCAAATAGCCTCAACTTTCTTGCACAGAGTGGCTGGTGGGTTTAAAACACTGACCTTACAGTTAACAGTCCAATGCTTACCTGACAGTACCAATAAAGATCCTAATACCATCAGTGCCAGCAGAGTCATAAGTAAGCAATTTCACCTGAACACAGGCCACTCTTTATCTCTTCTGGCCATTTTCTCTAGCATATGTGATGAATTACCTTCTCCTTCTTTCAGTTAAATCTTCTATAATTACAAATTTTACAATCAATATTCTGTTAACAATCACTTAAACCTGACTTATATAATCCTTCAAACCCATCCCCGTCTCTTCCCCAGAATTAAGTAGGGATCCTAGTTTGTCTAACTCATGTTGAAACTAGAACAGTGATAGGTTTGTAGGAGAAACATGACTTTGATCCAATTTCCTTTTCCATCTACTTAAAAAGGAGGATCAACATCCTAAAATTCAAGCATGTTAAAATAGGAAATAAACAAGCCCCAAACTCTTTAACATTGGGGAACCATTTTTGTTAACATTGAAGCATGTCAGCAGGGATGTCTAACCTCCCTTTTTCTTATAGCCCATTTCTTGCACCATTATAATCAGATAAAGAAAAACTCAAAGACCCCCTTATGCAAATGATGGCCTTTATGATACACATTGTGGCATGTATGATATACATAGTTCTCTGTTAAAATATCCTCTAGACAAGGGATCAGCAAACTGGCTTGTGAACCATACACAGCTCTTTGGGGACATATATGTGGCTCTGAAGTAAAATTGAAAATTGAAATAAAACTACCATAGCTTCATTTAAAGGATATTACTCATATAATGATGATTTCATTTGATTATAAAAATATAATTATGGCTCTCAAAAAATTTTTAATTGTTGTTAGGGACAGGATTGGCTCTTCCATCTCAAAAATGTGCCAATCCCTGCTCTATACAATTGAGTTGATGAAATTGGCTGCTACCTATACAAATGGTAACAATTATGGTATGTTTTGTTACCCTAAAAGTTTCTGGAGTGCCAGATAGTTGAGTCAATAAAGCCAAGCAAGTATATAGGATACCATTCAACAAGCATAACTCTTATAAATGTGGGCCAATGAGGACACAACCACAGTCACTTCATCCAGAATAAGCTGTGGTCATAAAAGCAAGGAATCACAGTATGCATCTTGAAGGAAATGTAGCATGAACATCTAATTAACATGATTCTGAAGGGAATCCTTACCTACCGAATGAATAATCACAATGTCCTTTCCTGCCATATCTTTAACACTCTAGCACCGGTTTTGTTCAGATAGATGGGGTTGGGTATTGCATAGGTTCTCCCTAACTACATCTGCAGACTTACTTAATAAAAACTTTTTTCACTACATGAAGTGTCCTTTTCAAGACCTACGAAAAGCAGCCAACTTCCAGCAGTAAAATTTATCAGAAGGTATATGTATATCTATTTTTACAAATTCAAACTTTGTAAGAATTGAACAACTCGGGAGAAGAGGCTGCTGGTGGTAATTGGAAAGACCAGACAATATGGCCCTGAATGGAGAGAAAGCTGAGAGAAATAGCTGTGTGCACTGCTGAGTCCACAGGAAAAGAAATCCATGCGCTGCTCGAGGCACAATGCTGCTGGCCGAGTGGAAGATCAAGTAGCAAGGAAAATGGTACATGTCGCTGCACTCTTTCGAGACCTTTTATTTGAGGTAAGCTTCCTGTGTCTACTTCGGAAGATCTGCACAGATTTTGAGATTGTGGAGCTCTCCCTGAAGCAAAAGGCTGGAAACATACCCTTGTAGGCAAGGTTTCTGTGCTCATGCCACAAGGTTTTTTTAAATCCTAAATCACATACATCAGGCCTCCCACTTGTGGAAGGAGGCCATAGAAATCAAGAACCACAGCACACTGGGTAGCTGATGCTTGTCATTTGTTCCAGGAACAATCCAAAGATCAACGAGCCAAAGATACCTCACTCCAAGTGGATGGGCCCCTTCCCCGGAGAGAAATGGTAAGTTGACTGAAACCTGGATGAGGTTTTTATTGGTCTTCATTGATACATTTTCAGGATGAGTACAAGTTTTCTCTTGTTGGGCCGAAAGTACAAGGGAAGTCACCAAGTTGTTGTCAAAAGAAATAATCCCAACGTTTGGGCTTCCCCAAACTTGAACAAAACATGAACAGCAATAATGGATCTCATTTTTTATCCTCAGTTGTTCAAGAAATTTCCCAAATTCTGGGGATAAGGTTGAAGCTGCCGGTTACATGGAGACCAAAATCAAGTGGTAAGACTGAAAGAAGGAGCCAGAGCATTAAAAGACATTGAATGATGCCAAGAAATCAAATTTCTGTGTGTAGAAGAAGGTATAAATAAACCCAAGGAGTCAGCTAAAATTAAGTTCATTCGGGTTATTTTACAGAAAGCCATACATAATTCCCGGCCAAGTAGTTGTAGTGATTATGTAAATGTTTATAAAGATATTTTTAGATCTCAATATCTGTATTTTTAGGAGCCCTGGTGTCATAGTGCTTACAGATTGGGCTACAATTCACAAGGTCAGCAGTCTGAAACCACCAGCCTCTCTTCGGGAGAAAGGCAGGACTTTCTACTCCTGTAAAGCGTTACAGTCTCAGAAACCTACCCTGTTCTATTGATGCCCTATTAATCAGCATCAACTTGATAGCAGTGAAATTGAGTTTTATATCTGTACTCTTCAATAGATTCTGTTTCGGCCTCCATGCAGCTGTTAGAGACAGGCAAAAGTCCCTTCCAGAAGTGACAGCCATCATCACTTTCTGGCCAGAGACCATGTCGTGCTTTGGAATTGGAAGGACTCCTCCCTGGAGCCCAGAACGATGGGACACTTCACCATCATCTTAACCACCAAGACAGAGGTCATGGAAGCCATCAAGTTCTAGGTTCATCACACTGGAATTAAGTGCTATCCATCTGTGACGGTTAAGGTTTATTTTGCCAACCTGGCCATTGAACACATGTGGGATTAATTGAAGCGTGGAGAAATAAATGGCTCAGCGAGTCTCGCCTTTCTTGTTCTCTTGCTCACTGATGGTCAGACCAGAGTGCAGCTGCTTTAGTTACTTCTCTGCCCCAGCTAGCAAGGCTCACTTCGAGACGTCCCTGAGGAGAAGCCACGTGGACCTACCCTAATGCAGCGCTGGGTGCTGGAGCAGCCC
>NW_022103932.1:934556-936759 GCF_000313985.2 Echinops telfairi | reverse complement strand
ACCACCCCCCCAAAACAGGATTTTTTTCAAAGCTATTTATTTATTTATTTTACAAAACAACCTTATCACCTTCAAAGTACTCTCCATTACACTTAATACATTTGTCAAATCTGCCATTCCATTCTTGGAAACATTTTTCAATCTCATCTGTTTGGATGGCTGACAAGACCTTACTCATTTTTTCCCTTCACTTCTTCTACATAGTCAAATCACTGTCCTTTCCTGTCCCTCTTCATTACCAGAAAAAAAGAAGTCAGAAAGAGTGAGGTCAGATGAGTAAGGTGCGTGGGGAAAGAAAGGCATGCTGTTTTCTCCCAAAAACTGGCCCACTGGCATGGCTGTGTGAGTAGGTGCATTGTTGTGGTGGCAAAATCAGTCTTACCTCTGCCACAAATCAGGCCTTTTTTGTCCACACTGTTATGCAATCTTTTCAGAACCTCTAAGTAGAAAGCGTGATTAACAGTCTGACCTGGTGGAATGACCTCCAAATACACTACAAGTCAACATTTTTATCCTTTCAGGAAGTTGACAAACATCATCAATCAACATTTCACCTTTTTTGAAACAAGAAAACCACTCATACACACGAGTTTTTCCCATAACACTGTCCCTGTAAACTGTGTTCAACATCACAACAATCTCTGCGGTACTTTTCCTGAGCAGGAAACAAAATTTCACAGCTGTTCTCTTAAATAGGCTACAACAACAACAACAAAAAGGTTCCAGTGAAACTACTTTTATTAAGAAATTCACTGTGACCAGAGAGAACCTTCCCAGGCAACACCACTGGATGCACTGACTCAGAGGGAGTTGCTTGATGCTTGCCTAGCTGGGTGGGGATGTGTGTACCATGAAAGCTTTGGCCAGCGGAGCTTTTTTCTGTTGAATTTTTTTTTTTTTGAGGGGTATCTCCTCACGTACGCTATCCAGGTGTCTCAGGTTAAAAACACAATCAGTTAAGTGTTTACAGGTTGCAGTCTTGTTTGGTTTCATGAGGTTCTTTGTTCTTTAATGAGGTTTGAGTACTCAACTCTTAAGAATACTTTCTAATTTAACGGCTTCACTCTAGAGCCCTTACCCACATTTCCTGACACATATTTCTTCCCTGTCCTTTGTAGACAAGTCTTTCCCAAGCCGTTTTTTTTTTCTTTGCAATATTTTGAACCTTATCTTATGCATTGCCTCATTGTTATAACTCATTCCCTTTCTTTATGCAAGCAGCCTTACATGTAAATGGAATTTTGCAGTAAGTTAACTAGCTACTACTCGTCTTAAAGTCAAGATAGAAGACAAGTATTCTTATCATATTAGAAGATGTATTTCACAAGCTATTAATTATGATAAAGTTAAAGATGAGATAAAGTTAATCAAGAGGGAGATTAAAAACCCTCCAACTTTTAAAAACAACGTTTGAACTGCTAATCTGCTGGTCAGCAGGTCAATACATAATCCACTAAGCCACCAGGTGTATCTACCTTGGTTTCCAACAAAGATATCTTCTTCAATGTAAATTCCTAACTTCACTTTTAAGGAATCCAATCAAGTATAAGCTGAAAGCTAGCTTACAAGCTTTGTAATCATAATTTTCATATTAATTTCTATCATATATTTTACCAAAATTTATAGTCCAGTTGCATACACATAGCCCTATATACAATCCTTTTTGAAACTACATACAAGTTTCAATGATCTCAGCCCAGAACCATCGCATTCATATGCATTCTGCCTTGGGCTTCTGGGAGGTCTTTCTGATCCAGGCCTGGCCTTTGTTTCCCAGACAGAGCCAGACAAAGAGAAAAGGGGTGACAAAAGAAAGAATTCTAACAGAAAAGAAAATTCTAGCTTGCCTCCCAAGTACAAAGAAAGGCAAAGAAAGGGGGATCAGACACGTTTTCTTATGGAAGAGGTGAAGACAGTGAAAGGATATAGGCACAGAAAGACAAGCTGGTCAAACTACCCCTACCCCACAGTGGCTGAATTGACCCTTGGGTTATGGGGCCTGGAGCCAAAGACATCATGGACTCTGGGGTGCAGAGATACACGTATCTGGAAAGGGGAGGCACCCTACAGAAAAGCAGCCAATAGGAGAAGATCTGTGGGAAAGCCGGCCAATAGTGGAAGGTCCAACTTCAGTGCAGTTAAAACCTGGCTCTTCACTCTATAATGCCATCTGACTAGCTGGGAGCCCTTTGGTGTTTCACAA
>NW_022103932.1:906315-933179 GCF_000313985.2 Echinops telfairi | reverse complement strand
CCATGTGGTTCCTCCAGCTCAGGGCACTAGTGTAGCTCCATGTGTCTTGTCAGCTGCAACGTCTCCCGGGGAGTAAGTCTTGTCAGTAGAGAGTCTCCAAGGGAGTGGAGCATGTGTCCCACCTCCAGTGAGCTATTTATCTCCTTAGCACTTCCAAATGAGGTCATCTAGCTGTGACCTGATTGACAGGCCAAACTCCACCCCTGCACTCTCAAGTCTCAAATTGACACCAGATTATGTAACTACCACAGTGGCTTAAAACCTTATACAGTATTACCTTCTGGTAACACCTCTTACGAACCATTTTGTTTAAACATCCTGGGTTTTGTTTAGGCTACTCCAGAAGCAGATTTTCTCACCTTCATCCATTTCCAGTAAATTTTTAATTTTTTTCATCTAACATATTCATCATGAATGTTTTAAAATCAGTTACTCTTATATCTGGATCTTTTATAGTCTGTTTTAGTATTTTATCTTTTCTGCTGAGTTGCCTGGAAATTTTTATTTTATGGCAGACATTGTGCATAGAATTTTACAAAGGTAACTTGATCTTTTGAATGTGCTTACTCTTTCAATACAACAGAGCAGTTAGGGTAGATGAGAATTCTGTTGGAATCTCTTCTCTCTGGACTCCTGGCCTCAGAAACTCTTACTACCCTACCTAGGAACTCTCTGATGTGTTTAAACAAATGCTTATTTGATTTTATTCATCTTTTGTACTTTTCTTAGCACTTTAATTCATCTAAATTAAAATTAATATCTGGAATGTAATTTCATTTTATCTTATGTATTAGTTCTACAAGAGCTTTATTTCGAGATTGCATGACTTCTTTTTGGTAATGATAGTAACCCTTGTCATTATTATATTCAAACTATTGTACTCAGGCTGCTATTTGCTTATTTTATCTTTTTAAAATACTTTTTATTTTGCATTGAGTAAAGGTTTACAGAACAGATTATCAGCTTTACATTCAATAAGTCATCCATACATTGTTTCAATTCATCTATGGCAATCTCTTTGATGTAATATCATTTATCTTCCTCATTTTTATTGCTTCCATTCCTCTTCCTTGCTTAACCAACGGAATATTGACCTTAGGTAAATACTGCCCTTTTAATCTGAAATGATTGATTGATTATTCTAAGGTGTGCAAACCACATAATTATTATTGTCTTGTAGGCCTATATTGTTTAGCTGAAAATTGAGTCATAGACTTTACTTCCACACCTGAAGTGTGACTAAAGACCAGTCTTGGGAGTTACACCAGTCTTTATTCAAGCAAAGAATTAGTCTAGTTTATGATTTTGAGTTTCCTTCCACATTTTCTTCTACTCTTTCCAGGACATCGAAATGTGATCCTCTTTAGAACAGTTGGCATGGTAGCCCACCATCATTTAGTTCCTCTGGTCTTAGGATCGTGGAGACTGCTGCTCATCTGCTCCATTAGTCCAATGCACTATTTCTATATGTCATCCTTTTTTCGCTCTTTTTTCCTCCAAACAGAGAGAGACTAAGAGTTGCATCTTAAATGGTTACTCACAAGCTCACAAGCTTTTAAGATTCCATTTGATACTTTCATTTGATAAGTAGAAAGCAGAGCATTGTCTTTTTAAACTCTGTTATTCCAATTGAATAGGTGCCAACAGAAACTACGGTCCTCAGACTCAAAAACCAGTGACTCATTCCGTCAAAGGATTTGGTTATGCCTAAAAAAATTTCATAACTTTGTCCCCTGTATACTCTACCACATTTATGAATTTGCTTGCAGAAAAGGCCAATACATATATACAAGTATGTCTGTCAAACCTATAACTATCTATCTATCGACCGATAGATAGATAGATAGATAGATAATCTGTGGATATAATACCACACTCTTTCTCCCACCTGTGCAGCCCACATGTCTTAGTTATTGCAGGATTGTGCATATTGTAGTATTTACCTATGATGCCTTCCTCTTGAAAACCTCTCACTGTCTCCGTGACTCCATCATTTTTTGCAAACCTCTTTCTTAATGCGTTCTGCCTTCCCTTTCATTCAAGTTAACAAGTCGTGTCTAAACTCTAGCCAGTGACTCCCTTTCCCTTTCCCCCTATACCTGATAACCATCCAATAATGTTCCATTAGTGTGAAAATCTTGATTTTTTATAATAGTGATCTCATATATTTGTACTTTAATGATAGATGAATTTCACTCAGCATAATGTTCTCCAAATTTATCCATGTAATACAATGTCTTGCAGACTCATCATTTTGGTAGTTAGGTGACTTTATGACAACATTGAATTTTTGTGACGGTGTAGGAGTAGAGTCCAATCTGTCAGCCATGTTTAAAAAAAAGCTTGATGATGCCTCATGCCTCATCAAGGGGTGTGGCCTTCTTCTAAGGTGAAACTTGGAACCTCCCTCTCTCTCTCTGCCTTCTGCCTTCTTGCCTGCTGGAGGTCTTTGCCTACAGGAGTGGCCCAATGCAGGCTTCCCGACCCAGAGAGCAGTTGGCACCCTGCCATGGTTCCACTAACCTTGGATCCAAGCAACTGTGATCTTCCTGCCTCCCAGTTCACCATTCTCCATCACCGGGATGCTACATATGAGTCTGAAGAAGGACTTGTGAACTAGCACCTAACTTAGGGTCTTGAGTTTGGACTGAACTGGGATGTTTTCAAGATACAATTATTTCTTGATATAAAACCATTTCTTATACATATCTGAATGTCACCGGATTTGTTTCTTTAGACAATTTGGCCTTAATCATTATTCTTTATTATGTTAATGTGCCAAAACTCATTTATCCATTCTTTCATTGATGGGCATTTAGTTAGTTCCCATCTTTTTGCTATTGTGAATAGTGCAGCAATAATCATAAGTATCTACCAGTATTTATTCAATAGCTCTTATTTCTCTAGCATACATATTAAGAAGAAGCCTTCCCAGGTCACATGGTATTCCTTTTCCCAACTTTTTGCGGAAGCAAGCACCATACTGCTTAACAAGTGGTTGCACAATTTTACAGTTCTTCCATCAATTTTAAATGCTTTTTATATCATCTAGTATTTTTGTCCATTGATTCTTTCACTATTCCCATTCAAGGTTTGATTTTTTTCAGTACTTTCAGCTTGAGACATGCAGAGTATATTCTTTCCTTTTGATTTTTAACTCCAGTTTTTAGCACATGTCATTATAACGTGTTACTTTGTCTTTTTGAGCTAGCTTTTTAATTTTTCTATTCATTTACTTCATCATTATTTTCATTCACTTTAGTTACTTTACGTTTCAGAGAAAGTTTCAGAGTCTCTTCTTACATTCTTTTCATTTTTTTTGCCTTTACTGCCTTTTTAATGACATGTTGCTTTCTTTGAGTATGATGTCTTGATGTCATCCTGCAGCTCATCAGGACGTGTCATTAGTGTTCAATGTGTCAAACCTGTTCTTGACATGTTCTCTAACTTCAGGTAAGATATACTCAAGGTCGTATTTTGGTTGTCATGGCCTTGCTTTAATTTTCTTCAACCTGAAAATGTATGTGAGTTACTGGTGGCCAATTTCACAATCTGTCCCTGGACATATTTTGACTGATGATCATGAACTTCATTTCTTTGCACAAATGTAATCAACACTACTCCTGTGTATGCCATTTAGTGAAGTTTATGTGTACAGCTAATGTTTATGTTGATGAAAAAAAGGCATTTGAAATGAAGAATTCATGGGTCTTACAAAATTCTATTATGTAATCTCCAGCTTTGTTTCAATCACTAAGGCCCCATCTCCAACTACTGGTTTTTACTACTTGTTTCCAACTTTCACATTTCAATAACCAGTAACAATCGATGCATCTTGATGGCATGTTTGGCCAACTTCATACGGAAGAAATTGTTGTAAATTTTCCATTTCTTCAGAACTGGCTATTATGATTCATACGTGAATTTGAATATCAGGTTCATTAATTGGTGCTACACACATTGTGAAGATATTCTCCTACCACATACAGGATTGTACTTCAAAATAGATTTTGAAATGTTCTTTTGGATATAGAATACAACACCATCTCTCTTCAATTAGTCATACTTTCAAAAAAACATGATTGTCCTATTCTAAATAATCAATACCATTCTAATTAGGCCTGGGACATCAAATTTTATATGTTCTATCTAAATTTCTATGAGTTCCAATTTTCCTAGAGTCCTACTTTGAATGTTATACAGTATAGTTATTAATGAATGTTTACAGATGTTTATTTTCATTTCTGTCTCATGCTCATCAACAAGTGAAGATCCCAAAAGTTCTTTGAGTGCCTTCCAACCTGAGTGGTTCATCTTCCATCACTGTATTGGACAATGGTCTGCTTCTATTCTGAAGATTATTCCTTTAAAAGTGGACCACTTTTCCATTTTCTTAATCTGTTCTTAGTCGAGAAGATCAGCTGAAACTTGTTCACCATGAGTGCTCCTGTTATTTGAAATACCAGTGGCATAGCATCCATTATCACAGTAATAAGTAAATCTCCACAGTTTAACAAATTGCCAGATGAATGGGTTAAAAGGATTTAGTAAACATCACTTCTCGGCCTTTTGGCTAAGATCAAGTGTAAAAGGACTTAGTAAACACAAAGCTAACAAAAAAAGATGAAAGGAAAAAGTGATAATACAATGAACTCAGCACATACACAAACACAGAGCAAAGAAATCATCACTAACACAATAAAAACACAAAATAATGACAGTAATAAATGTATACCTATAGTCAATTACACTGCATATAAATGGACTAAATACCAGTCAAGAAAAAGAGGCTAAGATAATATATAAGAACACCGGACCATTGATTTTCTGTCTAAGGAAACTCACCTTAAACTCAAAGCTAAAAATAAATCACAAATTAAGGCTCTTGGGGGAAAAAATATGTCAAATTAATGAAACCAAAGGAGAGTAGAATTCATAATATTAATTTTGAACAAGATAGAATTCAAACCCAAAATCAGCATAATAGATAACAAAGAGTATTTATTGCACAACAATTAAAGGGCAATCTAGCAAAACAACAACAACAACAACAACACACCCCATAACCATAATAAATATACACAGTGAAAGAAATGCATAAAGCAAACAAACATCAAAAGGATTGAAAAGTGAAGTAGCAACTCCATGATAGTATTAGGATACCTTAACCACTTTCAATAAAGGAAAGAACAACTAGAAAAGAATTCAACAAAGATACGGAAGACTCAAGAACATAATAAACAAACTTGACCTCATAAATATACACAAGGGGCCTTCTAAAGCTCATGGAAAATGGAATGGAAAGATATTAACATTTTCCCACAAACTTCTGAAGTCCCCTCATATAGACCAATCCATTCAACAACAACAAAAATGCACTTTCTTTTTTTTCACATAGATCATTTTTCAGACTTTAATTATATGTTAGGCCAAAAACTATTCCTCAATAAAGTAGAACAAGACTGAAATAATAAAAGCACCTTCTTAGATTTTTTAAAAAAGTAAAATAAAAAATTAATAATAAGAAGATGAATGGAAATTTGAATACCTGGAAACTAATGTCCAGCTTTAAAACTACTGGGTAATCATAGAAAGAAAAATCTTAGAAGCAAATGAAAATGACAACACAACATGCCAAAACCTTTGGGACACAGCAAAAGCAGTGCTCAGAGGTCAATTTATACCAATAAACACTCACACCACTAACATAACACAGTAAGTCAACAATTAGGAAAAGAACCTAGAGTTTCCCAAAGAAAGAAAATAATATAGATTAGAGCATAAATTAAGTAAAGCAGAAAATCAATAGAGATGAAAACAAGTCTTTAAATTGGTTCTTTCAGAATATTAACATAGTGAGCAAACCCTGGAAATTTGAACAAAGAAAAAGAAAGAGAAGATGCAAATAGCACTGATTTCCTAAAGTTGAACATCAGATAAAGAAGATCAAAGAAGAATTGGTGCATTTGAATTGTGGTGCTGGAGAATAATATTGAAAGTTCCATGTACTGTAAAAAGGACAAACCAATCTGTCTTGGAAGAAAAAAGGCCAGAATGTCCCTTAGAAGCAAGGATGATGAAATTTCATCTTATATACATTGGACATAAAATCAGGAAGATGGGTCCCAGGAGGGCCAAAGGAGAGGAAGGCCTTCAAGGAAATGGGCTGACACCGTGGCTACGACAATGGGCTCAGGCAGAGGAACACAATTGTGAGGATGGAGCAGGACCAGGAGTGCTTCCTTCTGTTGTGCATAAATTTGCTGTGGATTGGAACTGACTCAATGGCACCAAGCAACAATAACAACAAGGAACATTAATTGATACAATCGTGAGTCAAATCTACATACCAACCACTAAATAATGCAAACATGAAGTATTCTATAAACTTCTTTATCCTGAAATTGAGCAAGCATGCAATAAAGACACAGAGAGGGGAACCGGAGCAAAATGATGAACAAAGTAGTACACACCAGAGGGACTCTGCAGAAACCGGCACAGAGAGGGATATCTACACTTCCAGACCACAAGATTCTCAGCATAAATGTAAGCAAACACAAATTTATTGAAATAATGCCTGTCAATAGAGTCCCCTTTGTCATCAGGCCTCGGCACATGCCGGCTCCCCAACACTCCTGATGGACTTTTCCCAGTCCCAAAGCTAGCTAAGGTGGAGAACTGACTGAGCTGCAGGGACATAGCACTACTTGACCAGCCTGGGGCTGGTATAAGCACAAATAGGCTTGGCTTTCAACCCAAGTCGAAGGATCTCAATTCTGATACCCTCGCAGCCCAACATCCCTAATAGCAGGACTTGCACAGCATACAGAGCCATGAAGGGATAGCTCTACAGGGGAGCCTGGAGTGGGCTTAAATAGTGAATAACTCCCACACAAGCCAGTGGAGCTCCAGCCCCACTGGACAAACTAATCCCTCACACCCTCCTCACCCCCTTCACACACACACATACACCCCTCCCCACCCTACCCACCAACCCTGAGGTATAACTTTGCAAGGCCACTGTCTTACACATGGCCATTCCCAGGCTTTTTTGTTTTGTTTTTAACTTCTTTTGTTATCAGCCAACACACCTGCCACATTAGAAATGTATTTCCCTAACAATACAAGTCAAAACAGCAATAGCAGTTTAACAAAGAAGAGCTTTAGGTTTGGGCATGAGACAAAGACTAAAAGCTTTGGAGCCCAGAAGCTGCTTCAGCTGACATACTTAATAGACCTAGCAATTCTTCAGCAATCCCATGTCTCTAGTCCCTGTTCGACACCCCAAACCACTCAGGTAAGCAACCTGCCCTCTGAGTAAGATATTGTTTCATTCTTCTTACCTAGACCACCTAGGTAGGTGACAGTTATAGACCCTACAGCACGCCCCCTCCCCCACTTCGTCACCTCTGTAATTCAACAAGAGGAAACCCCATCCCCTCTGACATGATCCAACAGAGATCTATTCTTTCAAGATAATTAACCTAAATCATAAGAATATAGGACTCAGACACACCAGACACCAAAATCACTCCCCTAGCCTTAATCTCAACATTAACCTGACATCCTAAAAGATCACAAGGTAGTAAAACATCATGCTACCAGAAACAGTCCCCTACACCTCAAAAGACCACTGCTCTACACAGTACTGATATCACACCAGGACAAAGTCTAGATCACAACTGTTCTTTTGTTGTTATTGTTGTTGCTCTGTCTTCTATCACTCCTATACCCTCCCCTTCTTTAAAACAAAGCTGTGAACTATTTTTTTAATGTATATTACTAATTGGGAGTTAATACAAATATATAATTCCATAGTTCAATCATGTCAAGCAGTATTGTATAATTTCTACCACAATCAGTTTTCAAATGTTCTTTTTCTTCCTGGACTCCTTGATATCATCTCCCTTTTACATACACACCCTAACTGTACCAAGCCCAGCACCACCATCCCCGATAGGTTCATCAATCCTTGGATTCACATACTGAAAAACAGAAAATCATAAAACACAACTTCAAGAGGGTCACCCCCAATGACATAACACATTTAAGATAAACCCTAATATGAACAAACAAAATATAAAATGAAAGTACACATCACATCAAGTCCAGAGTGCATAACAGAGGAGGATCAACTAACAAAAGTCTAAAGGTTCAAGTCAGGTTTGTCCCTTTGATCTTCTATACTCATCTCTCCAATGCACTGTTTAATAACCACTTTCCTACCATCCCTCAATTATGGATAGAGGGAGATCACCAGAGGCTGATTTCCTATGCAGTCCCAACAAATGTATCTTGTGCTCCCATTGTCATCCACAGCCTTCTCCAAACCGGATTCTCACGATTTAGTTTCTGATTCTGCCTTCAGCTTTGGATTAGATAATTCACAATCCTTCAATGACTGACGATGGTGTGTTTCTTCCATGTGGACTTAGTTGCACTATTCTTATAATTCATCCTTAATAAGAATTTTTCCATAAGTTGGTATGCATATGTAAGGACAAAAAAAACCTTATTATTATTTTACTTTTTCACTTTCAATTTACTTTGTTTGTTTTCTAGCCCCTCAGCACATCATCTATCCAAAAATTGGAACCTACATCAGAGAAAAAGTCCTTGGAAAAGCTTGAGGCTCAAATACATATTAATAGATCTTCCACTTCTTACTCTAGTATTATTTTTTCTATTTTTATTTTTGATACTTTTTTCTCTTGTCCTTTTGTTCTTTAATTTTAATATCTAAATATTTATTCCACAGTCCATTATACCTATCTTTTAGCCTTTTCCTTTACTCTCATTAATCTTTATATTTCCTTTTCAACATCATAAAGCCAAAAGCTGACACTATTCTTAAAATTTTTTCTCTCTCTCAAATATTATTAGTGATTCCTTCATCATTGCAAAATAAGATAATTATTTTGGGTTGGATTTTCTTTCTTTAACCTACCAATTAACACCGGATCCCTCCCCCTTTTTTTGTTTTCCTTTTCTCTCCTTTCCCCCTCTTTTAACACTTCCTCTTCCATTCTTTGATCTCCCCACTAACACTTAATGTGACAATCTTGCCAAGATGCTTAATATAAACTGTCTACCACCTAACCGAATTATCTACCCCACATAAGTCCACCTCCCTAACACCCTAATATGTACACAAACATGTAAAGAAAACAACAGAAGCCATCAGTTCACACACAGAAAGAAGAGCAACAGATAAAATAACTGATCATCAGATGAAAAAGAAATGCTTGAAATTGAACAGATCATGGAATTAGCAGAAAACGTTTTTTAAAAATGATTGCACTCATACAACAAATGAAGAAAGAATCTGAGAGGAAAAGTGAAAAAATAGAAAAGCTAGAAACCCTCACTACATGCCTTACAAGAAAAACTCCAAACAGAAATATAAAAGTCAAACACTACTGTAGCAGAATTATACAGTACTATAAAAGCACAGAGAACAGAATTGAAGATATGGAAACCTGAATTAGTGAGCTTGAAGATAAATCTATGGAATCCAAATTAAAAGAACAACAAATAACATTAAATGCAAAGGAGCCTAAGAAAAGCTAGAAAACAATGTGGGACACAATCATAGAGAACAATTTATGTTTTAGAGGATTTCAGAAGAAGAAGAAGAAACAAACAAACAAACAAACAAAAATTCCACACAAAAAACAGTCCAGTAATTCCTGCAATAAAACTTACTTCAGTGCCTATGGGTGAAAAGATAATAACCCAGGAAGCCGAACCCATATTAGGAGAGAGCCCAAAGGAAAAGTCCCCAGAATATTGTGATCAACGTGTCTAACTAACATCAATAACTAGGAAAAATTCTCAGGGCAGCCAGAGAAATGAGAACAATTGCATGCAAAAGGTCAGCAATTAGATTAACTTAAGATTTCTTAGGATAAACCATGCAATCAAGAAGACGATGGACTGACATATAGAGACCAGAAGGCAAAAACTGTCAATCTAGAATCTTGTACCCAGCAAAAACATCACTCAAATATGACAGAGAAATAAAAGCATTCGAACAAAAGGAGAAATTAAAGTAATCCACAAAAATAAAACCAAAGCAACAAAAATACTCAAAGAAATAGTATGGCCAAAAAACAAACAACAACAAAACAAAGCTGAACCCAACAGGCAAGACAATTCTTCACAATAACCAACATACAAAAAGCAACATCCAAAGCAGCAAAGTAATACAGGAAGAACAAAAAAACCACACATCTATATGCACACATGTCTAGATATAAAGCAAAATGATTGTATCAAATACATAAATATCAATAATCTCCTGAATGTTAATGGACTAAATGCATCAGGAAAGAGACAGAATAGCAGAATGAATAAGAAAACAAAACCCATCAATATGCTGCCTACAAGAAACACACCTCACAAACCCACACATGAATAGAGTGAAAATCAGAGGCTGTACTAAAGCATACCAAGCAAGCAGCAACCAAAAGAAAGCAGGGATAGCAATATTAATCTAGGGGAAATAGACTTTAGGGCAAATAATGTAATAAGATACAAGAACAGACACTGCATAATGATCAAAGGAATAATATCCCAAGAAGGCACAACTATAATAAACATATATTCACCCAATGACGTACCCTTGAAATATACCAATCAAATCCTCACAAAATTGAAAAAGGATATAGATACAATATTATTAACTGTAGACTTCATATACCATTCTCAAGGTATACCATCCAAGAGAAAAACAGTATACCATCCAAGAGAAACACAGTACACGTTCTAATCCAACATACATGTAACATTCTCAAGAATATACCACATATTAGGTGTGTTAGTCTGGGTTGATTAGAGAAACAAATTCATAGACATGCATATGTGTATGACAAAGAGATTTTTATAAAAGAGCAATTGTATATTGAGAAAACATCCCAGCCCAGTCCAGACCAAATTCCTAAGTCCAATATTAGCCCAGATGTCTGATAATAGTCCATAAATTCCTCTTTAAACTCACACAGCACATGCAATGATGTTGAATGCAGGAAGATCACAGGCCAATAGGTAGAAGGTCTTGTGGATCCAGTGGCAATGGAAGCATTTCAACACTGGCGTGGGTCTCCACATGGATCCTCCAGTTTCCTGGGTATCTCAATAGGAGAAAAGGGAAGGCAGAGAGAGTGGGTCTGGTCTTCAGTGAGCTATTTATCTCCTTTGCTCTTCCAAATGAAGTCACCAAGCTGCAACCTGATTGACAGGCTAGTCTCTTCCTTTACTCAAGTTGACAGGAAATTATGTAACTGCCACAAACTCAATAAAGACACAAAAAAGCTCAACAACACACTCACAAATTTTGAACTCATAGACATCTACAGACATATATAGACATATTCATCCAAGAGAAACTATGTTCTTGTCCAACACACATGGAACATTCTCAAGAATATACCACATATTAGACCACAATGCAAACCTCAACAAACTCCAAAAAATTGAGATCCTACAACCTATCATCTCAGATCACAACACTATAAAACAAGAAATCAACAATAAAACAAACAGAAACATAAAGACAAATACATGGAGATTGAGCAACATAATACTTAAAAATGATTAGAGTAATAAAGCTCTTGGACAGGCAGATTTAATATTGTGAAAATGTCAATACTACCTAAAACAATCTACAGATACAATGTAATCCCAATCCAAATCCCAAATACATTCTTTAAAGAAATGGAAAAACTAATGACCAATTTCATAGGAATAGGTAAAAATCCCACTATAATCAAAGAACTTCTTAAAAAGAAGAAGCAAGTAGGGGGCCTAGCACTACCTGACCTAAAAATCCACTACATAGCAACAGTAGTCAAAACAGCCTGGTACTGTCAAAACAGCCTGGTACCGATACAAAAAGAGATATATAGACCACTGGATCAGAACAGAAAACCCAAACATAAATTCATCAGCCTACAGGCATCTAATCTTTGACAAAGGACTGAGCAATACCCAATGGGACAAAGAGCCTCTTCAACAAATTATGTTGGACAAACTGGATTTCCACATGCAAAATAATGAAACAAGTCCCATATCTCTCCCCATGCATAAACAAAAACTCAAGAATGATTAAAGACCTAAATTTAAAGCTCAGCAAGGTCAAGATCATCTATGAGAAAACTGGAACAAACTAAAGGGCCCTATTGCAGGGCATAGATAGAATACCAAGTATAGTAAAGGAAGCACACAGTGGATGGTAAAATAGTTGACTGGAACATGCTGGAATTATGTCACTGAAGGGCACCAAAAGACTTCATCAAAAGAGGAAAAGGAGAGCCACATATTTGGAAAATATTTTACCAAGGACACATCAGGCAGGATCTAATTACCAAAATCTACAGAACTCCACAACAGCTCAATAAGAAAATAACAAATGACCCAATTAAGAGGTGGGGGAAAAGACATGAACAGACAGTTCACCAAAAATGAAGTACAAATGGCTAACAAACATGAAAAAATGCTCATGATCACTAGCCATCCAGGGGATGCAAATTAAAACCACAATGAGATACAATCATACACCCGCAACACTAGCCAATTCAAATACAAAAGAAAGCAACAAATGCTGGAGAGGATATAGACAGAATGGAACTCATGTACACTGTAGATGAACTTGTAAATACATACAACCATTAGGGGTAACGATATGGTGATTTTTAAAGCAACTGGGAAATCCCATATGATCCAGCAATGGCACTATTAGCCATATATCCCCCAAAAAGAACAGACACAACACGAGTGGATATATGCTCTGCGACTGTGTTAGGTAGGATTTTTGTGCCAACATGGCTGGTGTAAGAACATGTGTGTTGAATTTGGTTTGTCAATCGGGTCACAGCTTGACTGGATTGTAACCAAGATAAATGGCCCCCAGGGCCTGCTTCTTCTTCATTCTCCCTGGTGATTGGACCAGTGCACTGCTTCCTGAGTTAGTCTTGTCACTGAGTCATGCATCTTTATGCCTTGAGTCTCTGTGGAGATTTGCTTCACTATGTTACTGCACTACTGGCCTCTGCTATGCCTCAACATCTCATCTTCCTGCTGTGGCCACCCCTACCTTGCTGTGTCTGCTGCCTATGGGCCAACTCCTCACCTCCCGCCAACCACTTTGCTTGGCCTTGAACCAGTGGCCTGCGTGAGTTGGAAGGACATTCAGTATATTAACTGCCTCAGGAAAATGAGTTGGACTGAGAGCTCCATACTGCTGTGTGGACTAATTAACTGTTGTGTTGTTTCTTGCTATAGAAACATCCTTATATATATATAAAATCATAAATGTCCTGGTTTCTAGAGAACCCTGCCCAACACAACCATGTTTATAACAGCACAGTTCACAATAACAGGAAACTAAAAGAAGCTCAAATGCCCAATAGAAAAATGGATAAAGAAAATATGGTACATACACACAATAGAATACCATACTTCTCTAAAAAACAGTGATGAAAGCATGAAACACCACATGACATGGAAGGACCCAGAAACCATTATGTTGAGAGAAGTTAGTCAATTATAAAAGGACAAATGTTGTGTGAGTCCACTATTATAAGGAGAAACACCAGTTAAAAAAAATCTTAGTGACCAATTCCCAAACAAAGGGGGGAGAATGTCTGCCTACCAACCATAAACCATACATCATCACCCTGATGTCCACTTCATGAGAACCACCTTGAAGAATGAGATCACGCATTGGCTGTAGTCACTCCTTCAAGAAAGTGGAAAAGAGAAAAGATCATCTACTTGATGCTATACAACATTGAGACAAGGTTGAGGCAGATAAACAGGCCCTATTCCACTTTTTCTTAACAGGAAAATCAAGTTAAGACCAGGGGAGGGGAGTATCTACATTTCAGAGGAGGCACTGATATTTCTGTTGGTGGGTATGGTGGGTAAATGGGTAAGGGCAACTGGACATAGGGATTGAATGCTAAAAAATAATTATAGGGAACCTAAGGGGAGAATAAACCTGGTTCTATGTTCCTAGCTCTATAATTCAAGTATGTTTCTACCCAACCCTCAGTGAACCATGCCATGGACTAAGCGCTATGGTGACTTTAGATGCTGGCCTTACAGGGAACATGGCATCCCCCTAGGGTCACACTAGAAGGACTTAACATGGAAGCCCGGCTGAAGGAACTGGGCCCTACTGACAAACTACCCGTACCCCTGGATTTAGGATTGAAATAATCTGATAAGAGTGGAAGCAAGGGATGGCCACCCCAAGGCTATGTTGATGGCCATCACTGGACTTTGGGTAAGAGCCCAGGCTTAGTGGGAGTCCAATGGAAGGCTACCCAGGACCACCATATATTTAGTACCTCAATGTTCCACTTGCATTAATATGACAGGTAGGTAATAAGCTAATAGGCAAGGGTATACCCTTGTAAGACATGGTATAGCAAATTTTCCCCTAGCACAAATCCCCATGCTCAATATAAACAGAGCTCAATCAATTAAGAAATCAATCTGTACAAAGTATTAACTCATGGATTACAGCTCCCAGTTGACCTATACCCCAATAAACTCTCCACATTAACAGTACCTTACATTGTATGCACTGGATAAAGTATTGAAGTTATCAATGCAATCGCCTTATACAATTGGGGGGTTATTGACAATGTTTTAGTTTCTTTTGTTTGGGGGCTTTTTGCTTTTTTGTTTTGTTGTTGTTCTCATTTGGTTTTTGTCCTAATCTAACTGCCAGAGTAAACCAGAATTGTTCATATCCTGTAGACAAGTAGATGGATTTTGGTCTCCTAATTAATTCTAGCCTCAATCCAAGATTGTTAGCTCTTGTATCATGGCCCTAATCAGTACTTGCCTTCCTGAAGATATCACTGAAGATAAGGGTGCTAGAGCAAAGTGAAGTGTTGCCCAGCTACCAATTGGAATAGTGTTTGGGGTCTTAAAGGCTTGTTTTCAAACAAGCAGCAATTAAGTGAAGCATCAACTAAATCCACATGGAAGAAATACACTAGCCTTTGTGATCCAAAGATGGTAATAACAAAATCCAAATATGAGAAAGGGAAAAGTATCAAAGCTTAAATTGTGTTTATGTTACAGGTGGTAGAATGAATCATTTGGAAAATAATATCAATAATGGTTTACAACACAAAGAGTATAATCAATGGCAAGTGAATACTACATGTAGAATTTGTTGAATTGGACAATGTTTTGTTGTGTACAAGGGGTACCCTCCAAAAACTGGAATTTTTTTCAAAGCTATGTATTTAATATTTTTTTACCAAAAAACCTTATTACTTCAAAATACTCTCCATTACACTTAATACATTTGTCAAATCTGCCATTCTATTCTTGGAAATATTTTTCAAACTCATCTGTTTGGATGGCACCTCCCTCATTTATTTCTTCACCTCTTCTGGTGGTCAAATCTCTGTCCTTCCATGTCCCTCTTCATTCACAGAAACAAAAATAAGTTGCAAGGAGGGAGGTCAGGTGAGTAAGGTGCATGGAGCAAGAGAGGCATGCTGTTTTTTGCCAAAAACCAGTGCACTGAGATGGCTGCATGAGCAGGTACATTGTCATGGTGGCAAAACTAGTCCTCCATCTGCCACATATCAGGCCTTTTCCCCCCCACACTATTGCACAATCTTTTCAGAACCTGATAAATGATAAATGAGTTTTTGCCTTTATAAACTCACTGAAATGTCCACTTGGGATTGCAATCAAAAGAATCGCTTTTAGATTCTAGCAGTCCAGTTATAACCAAATAAAGACTTTTTATAAGTTATCAAGGCATTACAGTGGCAATTATGTATTTGAACCTGCAACACAGGCATGAGAGCAAACTTTAGTGGAGGTAGTCTTTAGAGCGGAGGTAGTCTTGAAAGTACTAGCTACATGGCAGTGCCCAAATGAACTTGAGCATGGTTGTAAATGGTTAGTAAGGAACAGTAAAAGAAGGAACATAAGCAGATGAAATTATGGTAGGCATAAAACTGTGACCACTTTTATAATATAGGTGATACAGAAGAACCCATAACATAGTCCTCAAGCTTCTTCATGGAGTCATGACAAAAAACTCATGGAAAGTGTGTGCGTTTATATAGGTAATTGGATGCTTTCTACTAGTGAAACAACTACTCAGTGCTGTGCAGTTGAGGCCCAGTAGCAGGCTTTGTTGAGGTATTATGTAAATCCTTCTTGTGGATTGAGACTTCTTGACTACTTGTCAGTTAAGATGGCACTAATTTAAGAAAGACATCATTTCTATTAAAGATGTGCTGACTGACTTAAGTACTTGTCGAAAATTAATGCTGATTTGGGAGCTATATATCCTGACCTTTTACCTATACAAGACCTAGTACTGAAAGTACTTCCCAGTGACTCTTCCCAGTTATGCCATCTAGCTTGTTGCTAGCCAGACATGAACTTTGAATGCCTAAAAAAGTACAAATCACAAATGTGGCCCTCCCATGTTGAGAAGGACGTAACATGCAAAAGTCATAAATAAATACTTCTTTTTAAAAAGTGGGTTAGCATGGGGGAAGTAAGAACAAGCATGAAGAAGCAAGTGATCTGTTCTGGCAAGGGCCTTTAGTAGAATGGACATTTCATTCTGGTCTTTGGAAGAGTGAAACTTTTCTAGGACACTCCAAAAATTGCAAGAGATCATAGACTAATTGGCTCAGGTCCTAAATGGTCTTCTGTAATTTAGAATATTGGACCCAAAACAGTAAAATCACCAGAAATTTAAGATCCAAGAAGTTAAAAGCCTGAAAATGCTGGTATTCTTCACATAGATGTCATCAGTGGCACAGCAAAGAGAACTTGCTGAACTCATCAACAGTCTATTGATTGGACTTTCTTAGATATGGATAGAAATTATCCTGTCACGGACAACATTGTACTTAAAGACAGATCTTGAAATGTCCTTTTAGATGATGAACGCAATGTCATTCCTCTTGATTGTGTCACTCCCAGCGTAGCAAATCATATAATTTTCTGATTCAAAATGGCCAATACCAATTCATTTCGGCTCACTAAAATGTCGATCTTTCTATGTTCCATTTCAGTTTTTTGTTTTGTTTTGTTTGTTTTTTTCCCATTTCAGTTTTTACAACTTCCAATTTTCCTACATTTATACTTCTTATATTCCAAGTTTGATTATTAATTGATGTTTGCAGCTGTTTCTTCTCATTTTGAGTATGTCCACTAGCAAATGAAGGTCTCAAATGCCTTACTCTTATAGGCTTTACTTCATCGATGTCATTATGGTCAGCTCTAGTTTGAGGAGACCACTCTTCCTCAGTCATATCTTGCGTGCCTTCCAACCTGAGCAGCTCGTATTCTGGCACTCTCTCTATCGCCGTTCTGTTGACGAGGTTTCAGTAGCTGACGATGTTTCAATGCTTTTCTATGGTTATCAGTGGCTCGTTCCTCTGAAGTTAGCAGCCTACTTCATTGTCATATTCTGTTCTTAGTCTGGAAACTCTGCTAAAACCGGGTCACCTAATGGTATTTAAAGTGCCACTCACATAGTTTTCAACATCATAGCAACATACGAGCCACCACAATATGACAAACTGATAGGCAAGTGTTGTTTTAAGCCAAGCTTTAAAGTCACCAGTCACTATTTTTATGATACCTTAGAGAAATATTTCAAATATTACAAGCTATAAATACTAGCAGATTGTCAATAGTAGTAAAGAGGGGAGGACTAGAAACAATACATGGGATTTCAAAATGTTTGTAGAAAAGAAATAAAATTAAAGGATAATGGATTTATTCCACAAACGTTTTTAAATCTCCTGATATGAAAACAATGGAGTAAGGAAGATTACAATAAAAAAAAAATCACTTCCTGATCTTTCAGTATAAACATGGCCAGTAGGACTTCTGAAGTGGAAGCTGAAAGGCTAGAGATGGACAATAGTTGTCCCATTCAGTTTGGGCTCTAAACTTCTAAGATAGGAGCAATCCTAAGGGCAAAGAAGGTGGGGCACAGTGAAAGCTGGAGACTGTGTGGAGTATGGAAGGATTAAGAGAAAATATAAAATAATATTTAAAAATGTTGGCAAGCTACTAATGTTTGAGGTCTGACATATAGGGAGAGATTTGGCATATAATTAAAGCTGCACTAGGATCATATACAAAAATCTCAGTAATGTATATGTCCTAAGTCCACATCTAAGAAAACTGTGTAAATAACCAGAGCTTTGAAGATTATAGGCATCTTTAATTACTTTGGAGGCTTTGTATTTTGTACATTCCAAATTCTCACAATGACCATATCAAAGGACTTTAAAAAGTTTGTTGGAAAATTACAGTATATTTTAATTCAATTTTTCCACTTGCATATTATTTTTATAATCAGGAAAAATGTAATTTGAAGAGCATAAAATAAAACACAATAGGCCAATCCACGCTATTTTTAAAATTGATGGCTTTTTAGAAATATAGATCCTTGGGCCCCACCACAGACTCAGTAAATCAGAATGTGCAGGTTAACAAAATGCATAGATAACTCCTATGCACAGTCTGAGAAGTACCTCTCTTGTTCCCCCACATCCCAGCCCCAAAGTACAGAGTATGAGAACCTACCAGATTCTGCTGAAGACATGTCCCCATAGCCCGAATGAGATACAGAAAAAGGTTCGGTAAATACTGAGCCTTAGTGTCCTGAGAGGCCGGCAGAAGTAGGTTTAATTAGCACATAATTGTTGTTAACCTGGTCAAGCATATAAAGCAAAATAGTTCATATTAGATAACTGGAATTTTCAAAACTTTGACAGATTGTAAGTCATTTCTTCAATCACTGGCATTTAATTTTTGCACCTATACTGAATTAGGTGCAAGAGATTCAATGTGACAAAAAGAATTAACTACAAGCCTGTCCTCATTGACTCCACCATTTGTTCAACCTACAAAAAATTCTTCACATAAACTCCCCCCCCCAGATATTTGTCATAATTAGCCTGTAAGGTCATTTACATAGCTTCCATTGGTTAAAACTTGGAGTACTTTTTGGTCTGGATACTTGTAACAGCAATTTACAAATGAAATGGGATTACTATAATTAGAATTTAAAAGACATTGATATTTTAATACTGATGTTTTATACCTTTGAAGCATAAGATGTTAAGAAAATTGTTTTAAATTGTAAATAGGCAAATAAGTAGTTGACATATCTTATAATATAAACTAATAGTCTTAACAAGGATGATTAAATTACACAAGGAAATTGTGTTTTTTCCAACTCACTGATTAAAAGCTCCAGACTAACACTTAAATTATACATTACTTTTAGATATTTATCCAGTATAGCCACAAATAGATAAAAATGATGAACACCAAAGGAAATCATTTATTTCCCTGTAGAACATTAGCCAGGCTTTTTAACCCCTGCAATTAACCTAGCATTCCTTTTCTAACATTGATTTCAAGTTGCCAATAAAAATATAGATCCTCAAAATATTCTTTGAGCAACCTCTGCCAGTTCCCTTGTTCCTTCATTAGTTAATATTTTGGATTAAAACTTGGAAACTAGTTAATTGCAAATTTGTATATGTCACCTTAAAATTTTTTTTTAAATCTACTTTTATAATGGAAAAAAGTATTTCAGTAACCTTGTAAATACTAGTAAGGTGAAGTATTTCTGAGATAACCCTATAGAAATGCAAGAATCAATCAATAAGATGAATTTTTCTTCATTTACATGTCATATTTTAGAACAAGTAAACAAAATAATGTCAATATTAAGCTAGTTAAAACTTAATTCTATTTAGGAGTTGTAACTGCTATAATAATAGTGTAATGACTACCAGTCTATAAGATTCACAATCAGCAAATGTGTGTTGAAAGTATAGATAATCTGACAGCTATATCTTTATTTACTATAAAGCAAAATAAAAATTTTCAGGAAATAATGTGAAAGGTTTGATGATCGTTCTCATCTCCCCCTTAAGCTTTAGTCAGATTTATTAACTAAACCCCCATCAATGCTTCCCCTATACACTCTGTTTTGTGTACCTATTTACATTCATGATATTAGTTTAAAAATCTACTCGATATTTGAACATTAACAATGTACATTTGGCAGGAATGAATGCTGAGGTGTGAGGTAAGGGTAACTCTGGCTATGATGATTAAGGTTTTGTGTCAACTTGGCTGGGGCATGATTTTCAGTTGTCTGACAATTATGTAATGAGATATATTTGAGAGTTTTGTAATGATGTAGTTTACTCCATTTTTTGTTCACATGTGCTCATCCTTCATTTATGGATATTGCTGGTTTCTCAATAACAAACAACTTAGCCTTTGGAACCTAATCATGTCAATAAATGAGAAGCATGTCTCTCCTTCAGTGGCTAATTTCTGCTTTTATGGGGCATAAGATACTCTGCCTATATGAGTAGAAATCTCTCAATCTAGTCTGTAGTAAAGAAGAGCAAACTCTTTCAGGTAAAGATGCTGGACTTGACGCTGTGTGTCGTTCATATGCACTGGTCAGCAATCTAGGTTTCTCAGGATTAACTGCGCCTGTTTCTTCAGAAAATTCCAAGAGTCATCACACAGGTTGTCCTGGGGGAAATTCTTGGTCATAATGAGATGAAAGAAAGGTGAGAATGGATTGATGCCCATCAATGCCTGTCTAAGAACAATACTAAAAGCACAAATTATTCTGCATTTCTCTCTGAAGTGTTTGTTTCATTCTTTAAAATTATTGAAGCTTCATTGTAAAAATAGGAAGGGCTTGGTTGGTCTAACAGGCTAAAATGAAGGGATTAGGAAAGAAACTTCTTTTTCCTACATGTTCTAGTTCTGAGGACGTTTTGAGGTCACCCTTCCTAATCTGTGGGTCTCTGTAATTGTGTCTGTGTGTGTGTCTCGCTCTGTCTGTAAGCACACTATTCCGAGGATTTGTCCTGGCTACTCGTGTAATTCAGCGGTTAGAAATATGTGTGTAGATAGAGTACTAAAGATGGTTTTTAGATTGATTCGAGGAAAAGGATGAAAGAAGGCGGTGGCTTCCTGAAGAATCGGTGCCTTTCGGCTTCTGGCACGGACACATTCATTCCCCGACTGGAAGTTGGAAATAGCACATTGATCATTAACCTGCGCTTTGTCAGGGCTTAAGATGGTGGCTATAGCAAGCTCTTTAAACCCACTGTGCTGGTATTCTACTAGCTACCCTCTTCTCTGGTATACCAGGAAAGTTTGTAGCATCGATCAGCTTATGTTCATCACCTTCATCCAAGCTGCTCCTTATCCTCTACTACATGAGGCAGCAGTGAAAGATAATATCAATGGAATGTAGATAGAATTATTACTAACCTTTGTTATGCTGTCATTTCTCATGTATCTATTCTTGATGGCACCAACTCAAAGAAATCTAGTGTCTGTAGAACTGTCATAATGTGTAGCTAAGTGGCCCATTGTCTAATTCTGTGTATGTCTTCTTCTACCTTCTCTGTATTGTCTATGTGCCCCAATGAATATCATCTACTCTACAGACTCTAACTCAACTTCCCTGGCTAGTAAAAATAAAGTTCAAAGATGCTATGGTTTGAGGTCATGTTGGCAACAGTTTAAGCATGGTTCCCATTCGTCATGGTGATTGATAAATTTCTTAAAGATTGTTTTAATTTAACTATAACATAACCAGGGAGTTAGGCTTCTTAAAAAATGACCAACCCTAACCTGAGTTTTGGACTAAGAGGTTTCCTTTTTATTTTCATTTTGCAACATGCAATTCTGCCATTTCAAATGTTCTTATAACTTCTTTGCACCACTCACTTAAATATTAAGGAAATGCTTGGTACAAAATATTAAACATCAATTCCCCTGAAAAGCAAGTGAGGATATTGTTTTGGCAACTATGTGCCACAGAGGTAATCATTTAAGTAGGCTTTAAATGAGATTAAAACAAGGTACTACTACAGATAGTCAAGTTACTAAAGGGGAGTTCATAATTTAACTTAATTATATGAAGTAAAATCTTGGAAAAGTTTAAAGTGGGAGGCAGAATCATACGACAGTTAAAACAAGGTTTCTCCGGGCAGATTTAACATTGCTTTATATTACCAGCATTCCCTACAGATTTTGAAAGTTCAAAATAATCATTCTTAGTCAAAGCATCTATCCCTCTAAAATGCAAAAGACAACTAAGACAGGTAATCAACATAATTTCATATTGAAAGAAAAAACAAGGAGCATGTGTAAGGATAATTAAATTGCACTTGAAAGTAAGTCACCCATCAGCAGGGAGGCAGATCGATGACTTATCAAGGCTGCTTTGGCCACCAAGTCAGGAATTTGGTCTTCTTTAGGTAAGAAAAAATGTACCTAAAATTTTATGCCTAGTAATTTACAGCATTTAGAATTTTTGCACTTATCCACTAAGGCAGGCATAACCTGCAACACTGCAGATGATGATAAGGACTATGATAACAGGTGGAAAATATGATAGATCCAAACTGACAGTCATTAGGCAACCTTGGAAGTAATAGAAATCTAACTTATTTAATGTCTTCAGACTCTAAGGTTTAGAGGACTTTGGAATATCCTGGTTTCTGCCTGCAGTATGCATTTTAGATTTTAAAATTCAAAGAAGTCATTCAGCTCCCCTAATCTATAAAAAGCTGGTTCAATGACAAACAGGCAATGTTCTATTACACCTCATTCCTGTGGGCAGACCTCTCTCTGTTTTCTCAAAATTTACTAGAGATCTAAAGGGTTACTGAACTAAAGCTCAATCGTTGTAATTTTTTCCTGCTGTCTGGTGGCAGATTTATAAACTTTTCTTCTAACACCATGTTTCCTATGAGGCGCTCAGGCTCCAGATACGTAGGTTTTATTATAGCCCCTTGTAACCTTTACGATGCTGTCTGGTGCTCCTGAGTTGTTCTTATTCGGTACCATGAAGTTGGTTGTGAACCACAGCTACCCCATGAACAACAGAACAAAACATTGCCCAGTCCTGTGCCATCCTCGCCAGTGTTCCTGTGCCTGAGCCCATTGTTGCAGCCACTGTGTCCATCCATCTTATCGAGGAGGCACTTCCTCTTTATCATTGTCCCCCATGTCACCAAGCATCATCTCTTTCTCCAGGGCCTGGTCTCTCTGGACAACATGTCCAAAGTATGTAAGACAAGGTCTCGCCATCCTTGCCTCTAAGGATATTACATGACTGTGTATTATTTCTATCTTCTCTTGATGCTTCCTATGTTTTTCAATATTTTGCTCAAGGAATCTTTCAAAAAATGCAACTTGGGATTTGAATTTTTTCTTGAGTTCTTTTAGTTTGATTATGCTGAGTGTGTCCTTCCCTTTTAGGTTTCTAATTCTAGGTCTTCGCACATTGCATTTTAATATTTTGTGGTAAAAGTCCAGCCAGCTCTCAGAGATGAGCAATCCCACTTAGAGATTGAGGGGAGTATGGCAGTTGCTCTCATCTCCTTGCCTGGATAAGACTCCAGTCGATATACGGCGGTGAAGAACAGTGCTTGGCAAACTCAATACTTCTATTCTTCTTCTGCTTGGCTCCCCATAAATGTTACCAGAGCCTCAGGTTCTTGCCTTCTTTACTTTTAGATGCAGAGAATGGGGGGTTCGCACAGAGAAATTAACTTGTGGTTCGGTCTTTAAAATTTCCCCTATCTGTCCTCTTTAAGATCTGGCTAGGAGCTTGTGTGTGTGAGACAGGGAGACTGGATATTAACTGTTCCTGTCCTGCTCTCGTACATTCATTATTCTCTGAAAATATTCTGATGCATCTCTGTTATTTTGTCCTACATTAAAAATGTTTAAAATCTGAAGTGGAGTAGAGAACATTGAATTTGAGTATTTTAAAATGAGTAAATTGACTGTATTCTTAAGTGTAGGAAAAGCAGGCATTGAATGTAATCTGCTTTATTGGGGGTTCGTACAACTCTTATCACAATCCATACGTACATCCATTGTGTCAAGCACATTTGTACATTTGTTGCCCTCATCACTTCAAAACTCTTTCTACTTCAGCCCTTGGTTTGGGCTCCTCATTTTCCCACTCCCTCCCCTCCCCTCCCTCCCTCATGAACCTTGATAATTTATAAATTATTATTTTTTCATGTCTTATACTGACCAATGTCTCCCTTTACCCACTTTTCTATTGTCTATCTCCCTGGGAGGGGGTTATAGATAGATCAATGTGATTGGTTGTCCCTTTCTCCCCCCACCTTCCCCTTCCGCTCCTAGTGTGGCTACTCTCAATATTGGTTCTTAACAACTTTAGAACAAGATCTATGAGTTATCACTAAGTAGTATGTTCATTTTTCTTTAAAGGGTTACTTTAAAAACTGTTTACCACAATGAAAAGGTTTTATTTTAGATAGAATTTAGTAGATTCTCAGAACAAGGTCATTTGCATCTCAAAAGGCTCTCCTAGCCAAAAGCTAGTTGAATTCAACTCTAGCCAAAGTGGAAAAACCTGTTGATTCAGGAGAATCATGGCTTCCCATTGGTTATACATCAAGCTAACCGTAAAGCCTCAGAAGTTGAAGGCTCAGAAACCCATAGAGGCAATCGTGCCCCATCCTGTAGAGTCACTGTGATTTAGACTTGACTCAATGGCAGCAGGTATATAAGCTAAACTACATCATGGCTAGTTTGTAACAATAATTAGTTCAAGTAAACATTATTATCATATGAAGTACTTTGTGTAACTGAGAAAGTATAAGAGGTCTGGTAATTTAAATTAGGTGTTATATCTGAAACTGTATATTATATTTCCTTTGGGTCTGATGTTCCTTCTGACTTTTGAGTAACCTTTTCAGATTTGCATTAGTTTATGAGTTTTCTACTTGTCTTTCAAAATGTATATGTACTTATATATATTTTTTTCTACGACTTAACCTTAGCCATAATAAGCTTTTTTACCTATAGATATGCTTTTATTTTGTGGACTCTTCAGATGTTTACACAACAATTTTCTGCAGACATTAACTTAAGAAAAGTTGGAACCCAACACACTAAATCAAGATTTATGGAACTCTGAAAAGACACAGGAGTTACAGCTAATCAAAACTGTCAGAGATAGAACCTAGTTGCTAAATATTTAAGCTGTTTATCTAGGAACAATATGAGCAATTTAAAGGTATCTTTGTATGTAACTACCCAAAAGGGCTTGTTATAATTTAATCTATTCATATCTGGGCAAAGCTATTATTCCCAGAACACTGTAGGAATCCAACCATTAAGATGCTTCTCTCTTTAAATCATCAGCATGGAGCCATAGTGTGTTGGGCTGCTACCTGCAGAGTCAGCAATTCAGGACCACCAGCCAGTCCATGAGGAAAAAAAGATGAATCTTTCTGCCCTCATGAGCATTTGTATGTATACTTTGTCTTATGGTATTGCTGCAAGCTAGAGTTAATTGGTAGCTGTATCAAAAAATTGTTACAAAGGGTGTGGAGTTATAGCTTAGGCCACTTTACTCCACAAGCTTAAGGCAAATTAAAGCCAAGACATGGTTTTATTTATGGGCTTTTGAGAATTTTCTAACTCTCAAATTATTATTTTTACTAGGTTGGCACTTTTTAAAAATCCCAGAAACTATGCAAAAGGTCATTTGACCTGCCAGCTCTGTTCCCGATGTCTCATCCAGGGGATTTAGCAGTGGATTTAGGGCTAAGACTTTTAGATTCTGTGAATAGGTACTGTGGGGAGTTACCCAGAAAGTACTGGATAACTCTGGAAACCCAGGTTTGGGAAGGGAACGTCCTTTCACAAGCTGGTTTTTGAAATGATGAGCCATGTTCATTCCTCTGCTCTTTTTCTGATGGGAAGCTAAAGATTAATACCTTTAGAGATAATTCTGGGATACAAATGTAATCCTCAGACCCTAAAGAAAAACATAATTCTTTGTAATAAATTAAGAGGTAGGAAATTTGACCTGACAAGGGTAGTCTACATTATAATGGCAAACTAGCCCCATTAGCCAAAGCTCTCAAGAGAACCTTATACATAACCTTAAATGCCAGAGGATGGGCACCTGGGTTCTGAGAGCACTTGAAATGTGATTGAGGGAAAAGATTTCTCAGTGTGGAGCTGACCATGGTGACGTAAGTCATATAAAGTCTGTGGGAGTGTAGTCCTAGGGATTTTCCTTTGCTAGCGGATGTGGTATGTCTCAAGGTAAGGAGAAATGTCTGCAAAAATCTGATAATGTTCAGAACTTGGAATGTACAAAGTATATATATGTAGGAAAATTGAAAGTGCTCAAAAAAGAAATTAAATGTGTAAATATCAATATCTTAGACATCAGTGAGCTGAAATGGACTGGACTGGGCCATTTTGAATCAGAAAATCATATCATTTATTATGCCAGAAATGACAAAGTCAAGAGGGATGGCATGGCATTCATTTTCAAAAAGGACATTGCAAAATCAATCATGAAGTGAAATGATGTCTGTGATAGGATTTAATCTATTTGCCTTCAAGGAAACCCAACCAATACAACTATTATTCAAATTTATGCTCCAACCACAAAAGCTAGTGACAAAGAAATTAAAGAGTTCAGTCAGAAATTTATCAAATATTTGATCCAGATACATTGGTAATTATTGGTGATTAGAATGCAAAAGTTGGAAGCAAAGAAGGAACAGTAGGTGGAAAATAAGGACTTGGTGGAAGAAACAAAGCTGGAGATCGCATGATATAATTTTGCAAAACCAACAACTTATTCATAGTACATACATTTTTTCAACAACAAAAAAAGGCAATTATACCTATGGACATCCTCAGATAGAAGACACAGAAATAAAATTGACAACATCTTTGGGAAGAGACACTGGGTGAGCCTCAATATCAGCAGCTAAAACCAGCCCAGG
>NW_022103932.1:903734-905703 GCF_000313985.2 Echinops telfairi | reverse complement strand
CCCAAAGAGAAGAACATGCTCAAGATATCTTCAACTGAAAGAACTAAAGAGAAAATTCAAACCTGAAGTTGCAGTACTGAAATATTCCTTGCGGAAAAGTATTGGATAATAAGAGAAGCATCCAGAGATAACGGAAATGATACACAGTCGCTGTACCAAAAAGAACTAGTTCATATTCCACTATTTCAGGAGATGGCATATGAGCAAGAAGTTAAAGCTGCACTGGAAGCATTAGGTAAAAACAAGGCCCCAGGAATTGATGGAATAGCCATTGAAATGTTTCAGCAAGCAAGCTGATCAAGTTCTGGAAGCATTCACTTTCCTGTGCCAGGAAATTGGAAGATAGTTAATTGCCAACTGACATGAAAAGATCGATATTTGTACTCGTTCCAAAGAAGGATGACCCAACAGAATTGTCAAACTAAAGAACGATATCATTGCTAGGTGTAAGTAAACTTTTGCTGATGATCATCCAATAATGATTGCAGCAGGGCATTGACAGGGAACTGTCAGAGTTTCAGGATGGATTCAGAAGAGGATATGGAACAAGGGATATCATTGTTGATGTCAAATGGATCTTGGCTCAAGTCAGAGAACGACAACAGAAAGATTTTAACTTGTATTTTAATGACGATGCCAAGGCATTCAACTAGGTGGACCATAATGAACTGTGGATAACCTTGAGAAGAATGGGAATTCCAGAAGACTTCATTGTGCTCATAAAGAGCTTGTACATGGATCGAGGCAGTTATAAGAGCAGTACATGAAAATTCTGCACGGATTAATATCAGGAAAGGTGTGTGTGTCGGGTTTATATCCTCTCACCATAGTTATTCGAATATATGCTGAGCATAGCATCAGAGAAGCTGGATAATATGAAGAAAAGGGTAGCATCAGGATTGGAGGAACCTTGCTTACTGAAAGTGAGGAGGAATTGAAGCCCTTGCTGATGAAGATGAAGGATTGCAGCCATCAGTATAGATTACAAGGCAATGTAAATAAGACCAAAATTCTCACAACTGGACCAATAAGTATCAGCATGATAAATAAAGAAAAGGTAGAGGTTGTCTAGAATTTAGTCTTGCTTGGATCCACAATCAATGCTCATGGAAGCAAAAGTGAAGTAATCAAAAGAAGTGTTTCTTGGGTAAATCTGCAGCACAAGACCTTTTGGAGTCGTGAAAATCAAAGATGTTACATTGAGGACTAAGATGCTTCTAACATAAGCTATGGTATTTTCAATTGCCTCCTATGGATGTGAAAGTTGGACATTAAATAAAGAAGTCCAATTTTGGTGCTGGAGAAGAATATTAAAAGTACCATTGACTTCCAAAAGGACAAACCTATCTGTCTTAGAAACTGCAGAGCCAGAGTGCTCCTTAGAAGTACGGATGGCAAGATGTCCCAGACTTTTCTGGAATGAAGGTCTGGGTCACCTCACCAGGCAAAGAACAACGACCAGCTGAGGTGCTGGTCAAGGTCAAAGGTAATACAGAATGGGTAGTGGAAGAAGGTAGTTCTACCTATCAGTTATGATCACACAATCAATTGCAAAAGCGAGGTGTGGTTGTCAATATTTCTTCTTTTTATGTGTTTATTCACTATCATTCCTGTGTTAATGTACAATATAACAGATATAAATGGGTTCAATATGCTTTCATTTATATGTATGATACATATATAATGTTAGATGTAAGTGTGATTTCATTAATGTCTGGAAATTATATATGGCTAAAGAATTGTGTGCAAGTGCCAAGTTGGCAAACCTAATTGTGATAGTTAGGTTTATTGTGTCAACTAAGCCAATAAGAACATGTGGGCGGAGTTTAATCTGGCCACAGTTTGATTGGAAGGCAACGAGATAAATGGCTTTCCAAGGCCTGCTCCCTTCTTCTTCCTCCTTGGTGATTGCACTAGTACACTGCTGCTTGAGCTAGTTCTTTGCCTCAACCATGTGCTGCACTACCTG
>NW_022103932.1:897220-902552 GCF_000313985.2 Echinops telfairi | reverse complement strand
TGTCTTAAACAAATGATGTTAAAAACTAGGTCTTCATTTTCAGAAGGATGGAATAATACCCATATATCACACCATATACAAAAATGAACTCATTCTATAAATGTAAAACATAGAACTATTTTTAAAAGCCAGCAATGGAAAAACAAGACCAAATAGTATTTTTTTTCAAATACAAGTATACTATGATAGCATAAATATACTATCATAACTGAATGCATACAAACAAAAGGAGACAACCATGACTGGGAGTGCCTCAAAATTAGATGCTTATGTGAATAAAAATTTTTCACCAAAGAATTGAAAGAAAACCTATTGACTTAAGGGAAAAAAATTGGGAATGATATATCATAAGGAGACTAATATCTAAAATATATAGAATACTGCAATACATCAACAAGGAAAAGACAAATCATCCAATAAAAAAGTTGTCACAAGCCACAAGCAGATAATGCTCCAAAGAAGACAATCAACAAGTAAGTGAAGAAATACTCTCAATCACTAGCCATTTGAGAGCTATAAATTAAAACAGCAATGCTATGTTACCTCATCCCAGAAAATGACAAATACAGGACTGGGTTTAGAAAGACTGGAGCCTTCATGTGTTGTAGTTGGAATGTAAAATGGTGTAACAATAGTGCAAAATGGTATGAGGCTTTCTTGAGGTGGAGATAGACATACTGTATGATCCAGTAATCCCTCTACTTGGTATATGTCCTAGTGAAATAAGAGCCACAACGTGAACTGATATATGCACACCTATGTTCACCATAGCACCATTCACAATAGCAAAATAGTGGAAACAACCTAAATGCCCTCAAGTGAAAGAACAGATAAACTTTTTTACATACACATAATGGAATACTAGGCAATATTAAAGAATAATGACGAACCTGTGAAACACTTCACTACCTGGATAAACTTGGGGGCAATATGCTGAGTGCAGTTAGTCAAGCACAAAAGGACAGATATTGCATAAGACTACTATTATTATAAGTCAAGAATAGGTTTTCACATAATGGATTAGAGGAGTTAACTTGGCTGAAGGGAAAGGCAATAGACAATAAGGAAAAAATGGTAAAGGGAAGAAGACAGTAGGGGGTTTGCAAGAGTTAAAGGCCATAGAGGTAAATACTCTTATATACACAATCCTTCAATAGTAGGGAACTATGAGTAGATGCTTGGGTAGACATACAGGCTGAAAAGGAGGAAGAGTGGGACTATATCTATGAATATATAGTTTTGACAAAGGATATTTTACATCCCCATAAGAAAAGAGAGTGATGAAAAGAAACAATTACTCCAATGAACTAATGAAACATGTAAAGATCAGTCTCCACACTCTAAGACCAGAAAAACTAGATGTTGCCCAACTGCCACTGCCAACGGGGGGCACAAAGGTGAACTGGCATAAGATGGTCCACAATGATAATGTTTTACATCAACTTTTGTGAGTAAAGACTGGGGGTCATATAACCTTATGAGTGGCCATTTAAGGAGAAATTATAGGTCTTTCCCTCATTGGAGGAAAGAAGGGTGATGAAAATCAAAGACACAGAAAAAAATAGCTCAATGAACTAATGCATCAAGTGAGCATCCTTCTCTACAAGAACTAGATGGTGCCAGAACACCACAATCAATTGCTTTGGAAGGGATCACAATAGAAGGTCCTGGATAGAGTGGTGGTGCTGAGGGTTGGTGGGGTGTGGGGGAGGGCGGGGATGTAGAACAAAACTCAAAGCCATGTATAAAAACAGGAATCCTGGTCAGGAAAAGACTGGTGAAAATCCCAAGACTATGGCCCTTAGTCATATTTGAGGCCTGGAAATAAACTTACCTACATGGTTCAACTAAGGAAGTACAAGTACACACACCTTGAAATAATCATCCATTTGAGAACAAAAGGCCAGTATTTACCCAATGACAACGTATGCAAAGATTAAGAAAGAGGGATGAAAACAGGAAACACAAAGAAGAAGTGGAATAAGTGATGCTACATTGTAGGAACTGCAATCAATGTCGTGAAACAAAATGTGTATAAATTGCTGAATTGAAAATTTATGTACTCTGTAAATTTCACCTAATTCACAATAAAAATTTTTAAAGTAGAGATAATGGAACTTGTCCAAGAAAACTTGGAAGCACACACACACACATATATATATACATATATATACACATATATATGTATATGTGTGTGTGTGTATACACACATACATATGCCACCCTAAGTACAAAAGAACAAAACGCTGCCTGGTCCTGTGGTATTCTCACAATTGTTATGTCGCCACCCCTTATTGCAGCTACAGTTCAATCCATCTCATTGAGGCCCTACCTCTTTTTGCTGTCCTCTCCACCTTACTAAACATGTTGTTCTTCTCCAGGGACTGGATTCTCCTGATAACATGTCCAAAGTACATGAGATGACGTCTAACCATCCTCTAAGGAGCACTCCAACTGCACCTCTCTTCCAAGATAGACATGTCGGTTCTTCTGACAGTCCATGGTATTTTCAGTATTCTTCACAGCTCAATTCTTCTTCAGTCTTCTTTATTCAATGTTCAACTTTCATATGCATATGACACAATTTAAACTACCATGGCTTGGGTCAAACACATGTCTGTCTTTAAAAGTGACATCCTTGCTCTTCAATACTTTAATGGGATCTTGTGCAGCAGATTTACCCAATGTTATCTATTATTTGACTTCTTAACTACTGCCTCAATGGGTATTGATTGTGAATCCTAGCAAGATGAAATCCTAGACAACTTCGATCTTTTCTCCACTCATCGTGATGTTACTCATTAGGCCAGTTGTAAAGATTTTTATTTTATGAACATTCAGTTGTAATCCATATTGAAGGCTGCGATTCTCATCAGTGTTTCAAGTCCTCTTCACTTTCAGCATTAAAGATTGTCATCTGCACATCACCAGTTGTTAATAAGCCTTTCTCTAATCACATTTCTGAATTCTTCTTCATATAGTCCAAATACTCTGACTTTTTTTTATTCAGCATACAGATTTAATAAGTATGGTGAGGGAATACAACCTTGTTGCACAACTTTTCTTGATTTAAACCATGCAGCATTCACTTATTCTATTTGCACACGTGCCTCTCAATCCATGTACAGGCTCCATATGAGCCCAATTAAGTATCATATAATTCCCATTCTTCTCAAGGCTATTCATAGTTTTTTATGATCCATAGACTTGAAGGTCTTTGCATAGTCAATAAAACTCACATAAATATCTTTCTGGTAGTCTCTGCTTTCAGTCATTTCCCTCTTGGCTGAAATGATATCCCTTGTTCCACAGCCTCTTCTGAATCTGGTCTGAATCCCTGGAATCTTCCTGTCAATGCACTGCTACAACCATTGTTGAATGATCTGAAGCAAAATTTTACTTGCATGTGATATTAATACTATTGTTCAATAATTTCTGCATTCTATTGAGTCATTTTTATTTGAAATGGGCACAAATATTATTCTCTTCCAATAAGTTGGTCAAGCAATTGTCTTCCAGATTTCTTGGCACAGGTAAGTGCATTCATTGCTTCATCAGCTGGTTGAAATATTTACATGGGTATTCCATCAATTCCAAGAGGCTTGTTTTTGGATAACACCTTCAGTGCAGCTTGGACTTCTTGTAAGTCCATTGGTTCTTGATAATAAGCTATCTAAGAATTGAATGTCAACTAGTTCTTTTTGGTTCACTGACTCTGTGTATTATTACTATCTTCTTTTGGTTGTCCAATGTTTTGTTCGATATTTTTCAATATTGAAACTCAAGGCTTTAATTTTATCTTCATTTATTTCAATTTAAGATATATTGAGTGCAAAATGTGGTAAATCAGGTGGTCTCCAGCTATCTGAGAGAATAGCATCTGGGGTCTTAAAATAAGCAGCCATCAAAGTGAGGTGACAGCTAAGCTCCCCCAAAAGAAGTATATTAGCCTAGTGATCCAAGAATTATAAATTTAAATACCCAAGATCAGAGGAGGGAAGTGTATTAGAGCTTAAATTCTGAGCACCCATTCACAGAAGACCATGGATGAAAGTTAAAACCGAATCCATTTGCAGAAATACCATGGGGAACAAGTCTCAATTGACTACTCTTGGACCACTGATTAGGGGGGTGAAAAGTCCTGCCCACGGACAGAGCATATCAGAAAGTAAATTATTTCAGATAAAGTTAGATTAAATTTTAATATCTTAACATTTGTTTTCCTTTTAAACGCATCCTTAATTTGTTGTATTTTTATTATTTTCTGCTTTTTGGATTACATACAAAATTAAATAATGGCCCAGAACAAGCCATATAGAAATTGTTAAATGAAAACCTAATCTCCTGTCTAAACTTTCACTGAAAACACAACAGACTTTTATTTTAAAAGATAGGTTATGTGTGTTGTTCCTTTTGGGTTTTCTAATTTCAGTTCTTTGAATATTTCATTATAATACTTTGTCTTCTCAAGTTGCCCTTTGAAATTTCCTGTTCACTTTTTTCCTTCAGCATTTCTTCCATTTGCATTGGCTACTCTATTTCAGAGTCTCTTAGTACATTCCAAGTTCCATAGATGTTTTCAGTTGATTCTTCTCATTCTGAGTCACGTCCCATCAACAAACGAAGGTCCCAAAGGCTTTACTCCATCCAAGTCAGTATAGTCAAGTCTACTTTGAGAAGGAAACCCTTTCTCAGTCATCTACTGAGTGGCTTCAGATCTGAAAGGCTAATTGTCTGGCACTATATTTGATAATATTCTGCTGATATTCATGATGTTTTCAGCATGTGACAATGTTCCACTGCTATTCATAAGATTTTCCATTCCTAACTCCTCAAAAGTAGACAAGATATGCCTTCTTTGTAATTGGGTCTCAGTCTGTAAGGTGTGCTGAAGGTCTTCACCTTGGGTGACCCTCCTGCTATTGAAAATACCAATGACATAGCTTCCAGCATCATAGCAACATACAAGACTTCATAGTATGACAAACTGACAGACATGAGTAAGCAAAAAACATCATAGAAATCTACAAAATCAAAGAAACTGTTAGTAAATACAAATATTAAAATGTAAAGTTATTTTTTCTCAACATAGCCTTCATCTCAGGTCTTCTGAGGGTCACGTTGCATACTTGTAAGGATCATGTTTCCATCTCTCTCACCCTCTCTAGAGGATATAAGTTGTTGAATATAATATTGATGATATGCTCTGTAAACCTTTGCTCCATTAACAATAAAAGATTTGAAAACTCGCATAAGCAAATGTGGCGAAGAAAGCTGATGGTGCCCGGCTATCAAAAAGCATAGCGTCTGGGGTCTTAAAGGCTTGAAGGAA
>NW_022103932.1:894970-896548 GCF_000313985.2 Echinops telfairi | reverse complement strand
AACGATGTACAAATGTGCTTTACACAATTGATGTGTGTATGAATTGGGATAACAGTTGTATGAGCCCCTAATAAAATGTTAAAAAAAAAAAAAGATTTGAAAACTCACCAAGGCATATCATAATCAATCTTTCTTTAAAAAGCAAAAGCAAGGTAACAACCACAAAAGCAGTTCAGGAAAACAATTAAAAGGTATCTCCAAAGGTAAGCCAACAATAACTCATGCAGACAAGGAAACAAAGGGATAACATATATAAAACTTGGAAAGAAAAAAGTCAATCAAGAATTATATATGCACCATAATTGTCCCTCAAAATCTACAGGTAAATTAGAACATTTCCAGATAAACAAAAATTCAAAGAATTTATAAAAATTAAATCAACCTTAAAGCAAATGCTAAAGGGAGTGCTTTGGACCCTGAACCAAGAACAGAAGAAAAGAAATTTGGAATACATGACAACACCCTGAAGTCAACCCAGATATAAAAGAAACCAAAGTAAGACAAACTTGTAAGACTGAAATAGGAAACGAGAGATTTCAATTGGCAATAAGGACACACACAGAGTAAAAACTGAGAACATACAGTAATTACAAGATTCTCAAATGGAGAGGAAGTCAAATAGATTTCAAAACAGAGCTGACAGTTTGAATCTTGTAAAAAAATTAATAAATTACAGGATAATCTTAAAGAAAATTACTAACTCTTCTAAGCAAATTTTTAAAAAGAGAAAAATCATAAATATTTAGTAAACACTAAAGCAACAACTACAAAGGAAATAATTTTTAAAACCCACAAACAAAATTAAACCTTTGCAGAAAAGAATATTGAACAAAGAACACATTTAACACAACACACACACAGAGAGAAAATTGAAGCCTATATATTAACACTTGTTGATAATTGTGCCGAATGTAAATAGATTAAATCTGGTCAATAGACAATAACAGAATGGAAAATAAAGTCAAACTGATAAACAGGCTGTCTACAAGATATAAACCTTAGGTGCACAGACAAAAATGGAGGAGCAATCAACATGGGGGAGTGGGGAATCAAATTAATGGTGATCAAAAAAAAGAACAATATTAATTTCTGGTAAAACAGATTTTAAGATAAAAAACAGCATAAAAGACATGGAAGGACATTATATAATGATTAAAGTATAAACTGAACAAAAATATATCTATGCACCCAATGAACTAAACTAAGCTCACTGCTGTAAGTTGATTCTGACTCATAGCAAATCTCTAGGACTGGGTAGAACAGGCCCTGTGGGTTTCCAAAACTATAATTCTTTATGGCTGTGGAAAGCCTTGTCTTTCTCCTGAGTAGCAGCTGGTAGGTTTGAACTGTGGTAGCTAACCTTGTGGTTATCAGCCCAAATAACCACTACACTAGCAGGGTTGCTCACTCAATGAAATAGCTTTAAAATATATACATGTGGCATAAACACAATTAAATAAACAAATAGACTATATAATTCTATAGTCATAGTAAGAGACCTTAATGCTTTAAGAACAGATAGATCTAGACATAAACTCAAGAAAGACACAGAATAGACTCTCTCACTGACTCACTCTC
>NW_022103932.1:882261-893011 GCF_000313985.2 Echinops telfairi | reverse complement strand
GTATTCTTCTTCATGGAAAAATAAGACATCCCCTGAAAATAAGACCTAGAGCATCTTTGGGAGCAAAAATTAATATAAGACACTGTCTTATTTTGGGGGAAACAGGGTAGCCTAAGGACACTGAACTAATCTTTAGTTTAAATCTCTTGCCTGGAGGATGCCAAATGAATGGTGGCACAGAATTACCATATACTTATTATTTAATGTCCTCCTTGCTTCATTATAACATGTATTAATATAGCAGATGTGTTGTATATTATTAAAGATTTGTTGTATATTCTTAAAGATTGACCCTATGTTCAACCTCCATTGTTTGTGTAAATAGTGTCCAGGCACTTAAGAGTTAATCTGTACAAGTCAACAATTCATGTATTGTGGCTCACAGCTGGCCAATACTCATATAATTTCATTTTTTCAACAGTGTTTTAAATTATATATCATTGGATAAACTAATGACACTAACAATTCTTAGTAGACGCATTGGGCTACTAACTGCAAGGTTAGCAGTTTGAAATGAAGCCACCAGCCAGCTCTGAAGGTGAGATCAAATGATAAGATATTACATTTTTACCTAATTATCTCTGCCATAATTGTCTGATAACAGGGCTATTCACATCCATTAATTATGATCAGAGGGCTTTACCAGAGGGAAATGCCATCCATGTGTGGACCCTGTCAATGGATTTTGGGCTTCCACTGTCATCCATTCCTTTTTGCAAACCAGGTGTTCATTATTTAAGTTCTGATGCCATTCCTCCTTTAGATTTGGATTATATTATTGACAATCCTTGGATCACACAGGCTGATGCATTTTTGTCATGTGGACTTAGTTGATGACTCACTTAGATGGCTCCATTTTAACCCATTTGAAAGCTGTTTCAATTTTTTTAAATCATTTTTAAGTGAAGGGGAAAACTCATGGATTAAGCCCCTGGAAAATCCCTTCTGACCATGAAGCAAGAATGGGAATAGCTTTGCTAACATGAAGAATGCATTGTTGGATTCTTGCAGATAAAGTTAGGTTAACATTAAACATCCTATCATTTGATCTTCCTTATGATTCATTTAAAGTGTTCTAGTTATTAATATTTTCTGCTTTCTTTCAAAGGAGGTTTTATCTGTTTTACTTTGTTATTCTTTTTGTTATTGTTTGTTTGTTAGTTCTTTAATGTTTTTCTGTATATGAAATTCAGGATAGGTAAACCTATAGAGATAGTAACTGGATTAATGGTTCCTTGGGAGTATGGAAAGGGAGTTTGGGGGGAACATGAGGAGCTAATAACTATGAGTGCAAAATTGAAGAAAATCTTCTAAAACTGATAGTGGTAATGATTGTACAACTCTTCTTGATGTGACTGAACTACTGAATTGTATGCTATGTCAATTACATGTCAATAAAATTTTGGGGAAATATACTACAAAGCACTTTCTCAGATCTCAATACCACAATCAACATTAAGAAGATCAAGGAAATCAACACCAAATACACATACATTGATTAACACCTTGCTAAAAACCTACTTGGTGATACAATCTCTGTTTCCAAACTCACTGCCATCAAACTAATTATCACTCATAGTGACCTTTTAAGACAGAGTAGAATTGCACCTGTGGGTTTCTGAGACTGTAAATTAGTATAGGAGTAGAATGCCTCACCTTTATTCCACAAAGCAGCTGGTAGCTTCAAACCACTGACCTTCTGGTTAGCAAACCAACACACACCCCACCCCACTGTGTCACCAAGCCTCCTTACAAGATAAATAAATAAATACTGAGAAAAATGTGCTGACACCAATTCTACTTAAACTATTTTAGAGTATATAAAAGGATAGAATACCCAAAAATTCATTTTAAAAGCAAGAATAAAATTAACAGCAAAACCAGGCAACGACATTAGTAGTAAAGAAAATTATACACCAATATCCCTCATGAGCATACAGATGAGAAAATTCTCCACAAAAAAACCAAAAAACCAACAACCCTAATCACTGGAATCCAACTACACACACACACACACACACACACAACTAATAATCACGAGCAAACAGGATTCATACTAACTATGCAAAGATGACTCAACATCAGAAAAACCATCAACATCAATCCATTTTTTAAAGGAAAAAAATTACATAGTCATATCAATCAACAGAGAAAATATACTTGACCAAAAAAAGACCCATTATTGATAAAAAATGTTCAAATAAATAAGATTAGAAAAGAAACTCCTTAAGATCTAAAACCAATAGCTAGCATTACTCCCCATGAAGTAAGACTGAACATATTCACCCAGGCAAATGAGAATAAAACAAGTATGCCCTTTATTATCATTCCTATTCAATATAGTGCTGGAAGTATTATCAAGAGCTATAAGGCAAGAGAGGGAAATTAAAGACATTCAAATAAACAAAAAATAAGTAAAAATAGCACTTTCTGCAGATGCTGTGATCCCATAAATAGAAAATGACAAAAACTCAGCAAGAAAATTACTGCAACTAATTGGAAGATACGGCATAATAATAAGGATAATGATAAACTATAGATAGCATTCAGAAGAATGGGAATTCCAGAACACTTCATTGTGTTCATGTGGAAACTGTACATAGATGAAGAGATAATCTTTCAAACATAACAAGGGAATAATGCACAGTTTAAAATCAGGAAATGTGTAGATCAACATTGTATCCTCTTACCACACTTATTCAAACTATATATTAAGCAGATAATAAAAAACACTGGATTATATGAAAAAGAACTCAGTATTAGGATTGGAGGAAAGCTTACTAACAGCCTATGATATGTAGATGGAACAACTTTGCTTGCTCAAAGTGTGGAGAATTTGAAAAACTTTTTGTTGAAGATTAAAGATTGCAATATTCAATACAGCTTACAACTCAATGTAAAGAAAACAAATACCCTCACAACTGGACCAATGTGTAATATCACCCAAAAAAGGGGTGAAGGGAGCAAATTAAGTTGTCAAGGATTTAATCTCACTTTGAACTACAGTCAATGATCATAGATGTAGTAGTCAAGAAACCAAGTACCATGTTGTATTGGGCAAATATGCTACATAGGGTCTCTTTAAAGTGTTGAAGTACATCACTTTGAAGAATAAGGTACATCTGACCCAAGTTAAAGAAAGTTCAATTGCCCTATATGCATGTGAAAGCTAGATATTAAATAAAGAAGATTGAAGAAATATTTGAATTATGGTGCAGGCAAAGAATATTGAAAGTACCATGAACTTTCAGGAAGATGATGCAGAGGTAGGAGTAACCACATTGGAAGCTCCATGGCAATTTCTGGGTTCGGGGACTGAAAGACTGAATGGGAGGTTCAGGATGTGCAATCATAGTAAAACATCATCCAGAAGTCAAAGCACTGAAAGCAACACCAAGGTGTCACTGTCCCAACGGTGAAAAGAAGGCAGGAATGAATCCCCCAACACATACACACACACTGCTAAGGATGGAGATATGAAAATATCTAACACAAAAGGTACAAGATGACAGCAAAGAATCCACAGATGGATGTAATAACTGTGACCATCAATGGTCTGAATCCACCCATTAAAAGACAACGGACAGCAGACAGGATTAGGAAATAAAACCCATCAATCTGTCTGCAAGAGACATATCTCAAGGTCACAACAACAGATTGAGGATCAAAGGCTGGCAAAAAGTATACCAAGCTAAGGCAACTTTTTAAAAAAAATAGGGGTGCAACCCTAGTATCTGACAACATTGACCTCAAGGTGCAGGACAAAACAAGAGATAAGGATGGGCACTATAAAATGCTCAAGGGATTAGTAGACCAAGAGCCAGTGAGGAGAATAAACATATATGCGCCCAATGAGAGACACGTAAAAATAATCAAATCCTTCAAAAGATGAAAAAAGAAATCACAGGGTCAACATTCATAGTAGGAGACTTCAATACACCACTTGCCATGAAAGACAGATCAGGGGAAAGAAGCTCAATAAGGAAGCTACAGAACTAAACTCTACAATTAGACATCTTGACCTGATAAGACATATTCAGAGCTCTCCAACCAACTGTAAGAAAATTTACAATCTTTTTAAGTGCACATGGCACATATTTGAAAATAGAGAACATGCTGGGGCACAAGTCAAACTTAAGTAACTTCAAACATAAACAGGTCACTCAGACTTCCTTCTCTGACCACTATGCCATCAAGCTGGAAGTCAACAAAAGAAAGATTAAAATGGCAAATATATGGAGGCTGAATAACTTTATTCTTCAAAAGGCTTGGGTATTGGCCAAGATCAGGAATTTTCTAGAAACTAATAAGGATGAGAATACAATGTTCAAAAACGTATGGGATACAGCAAAAGCAGTTATCACAGAATGTTTGATAGTGATTAATGCACATATGAAGAAGGAAGAGAGACTTATAGTCAATACTGTATCACGAAACCTTCAAGCAGTTGGAAGAGTCAACAGAATAATCCTTCTAAGAGCAAAAGAAGAAATTATAAAACTTAGGTTGGAAATAAACAAGTGGGAAAACAATGGAAAAAATCAACACAGTTATATCTTAGAAAGGATTAACAGAATCAACAAACTGTTGGCAAATCTAACAAAAGATAGGAACGAACAGCTGTTAATATCCAGGATGAGGGATGAAACTGGGGAAATAACAATGGACGCTAATGAAATTAAAAGACTAATTACACAGTACTATGAAGGTCTGTACACCAATGAGTACAACTTGGGAGACATAGACAAATACTTGGAAAAACAAAACCACCCTTGATTGTCTCATCTAGACCTCAAGAACCTGAACAGACCCATACCAAAAGAAGAAATAGACAAGGTTATCAAGGAACTACCAACTAAAAAAAGTCCTAGCCCAGATGGCTTCACAGAATTCTACCAAGCAGTCAGGAAAAAGCTGACACCAATTCTATACAAGCTCTTCCAATACATTGAAAAGGATGATAAATAATTAAGTGTATTTTAAGTAGCTAATATAACACTGATACCAAAACCAGGCAAGGATTCCACAAGAATAGAGAACTACCAGTCTACATCTCTAATAAACATCGATGCAAAAATCCTTAACAAAAATTTGGCCAATAAAATTCAAAAGTATATAAAAAGAATAATTCACCATGACCAAGTGCGATTCATACCAGGGATACAAAGATGGATCAAAATCCAAATAACCATAAACATTGACAAGAAAACAGACAAGCAACACATGATAATACCATTAGCTACAGAAAAAGCATTTGACAAACTTCAAATCCAATTACTAATTAAGACACTCAAGAAGATGAAGGAAATTACCTCAATATAATACAAGCTATAGATGAAAATCGAACAGGCAGCATTACAATCAATGGAGAAGAGATGAAAATGTTCCTACTGAAAAAGGGGACCAGATAAGGTTGTCACTTGTCCTCAATTTTATTCAACATCATCCTGGAGTTCCTAGCTAACTACATAACACAATGGAAGGACATCAAAGGTATTTGTCTGAGGAAAGAAGAAGTGAAACTATTGTTACTTGCAGATGATATGATTTTATTTATTGAGAACCCCAGAGGCTCCACAATAGGAGTGCTGAAAATGATAGAGCAGTGGTTCTCAACCTGTGGGCCATGACCCCTTAGGGGGTTGAATGACCCTTTCACAGGGGTCGCCTAAGTTTATCGCAAAACACATATTTCCAATGGTATTAGGAACCAAGACACCACTCCTCTATCTGTCTCCAGTCGGGTCCAACCACATGCAGATATGCCCACATATGAGTACCCGGCGTGAAGATTGTTACCCAAGCTACCCCATGCTTCAAGACAAAATTTCATTTATTTGTAATTAGAAATAAATATTCACAATAAATAATTACATAGATTTGTGATTAATCACTATGCTTTAACTATGTACAATTTGTAACAATAAAAATACACCCAGCATATCATATATTTACATTATGATTCATAACAGTAGCAAAATTAGAGTTATGAAGTAGAAATGAAAATGATTTTATGGTTGGGGGTCACCACAACATGAGGAACTGTATTAAAGGGTCATGGCATTAGGAAGTTTGAGAACCACTGTGATAAAGGAATATGGTAGAGTGGTAGGATACATGATCAACAAACAGAAGTCCATTGAGGGCTCTACACAACTGATGAGATTCCAGAGAAAGAAATCAAGAAGGTAGTACCCTTCATCATAGCCAAGCATAATTGAAATATCTAAGAATATGCCTAACAAAAAAAAATCTGTATGAGAAACACCCAAGAACATTATTACAAGAATATCCCATGCTCGTGGGTCAGAAGGATTAATATTGTAAAGTTGTCAATCCTATCTAAGGCCAATGCTATCACTATACAAATACCAACATCTTTTTTCAAAGAAATGGAAAAACTGACTACCAACTTTATATGTAAAGGGAAGAAGTCCAAAATTGGCAAAGAACTCCTCAAGAAGAAGAATAAAGTGGAAGGGCTGGCATTCCCTGACTTCAAACCATATTACACAGCCACAGTTGTCAAAACAGCATGGTACTGGTATAATGATAGATACACAGACCAATTAAAATTCCAGAAATAAAAACCAGCAGCATACAGACAACTGATCTTTAATAAGGTCTGCAAAAATATCAAATGGTAAGTGGTGGCCCTTTTTAACAAATGGTGCTGGAAGAATTGGATAGCTACCTGCAGACAAATGAAGCAAGACCCTTACCTCACTCAATATACAAGAACAAATCCAAGGTAGATCACAGACCTCCAGGTAAAACCCCAAACTATCAGGACCATCAATGAGAAAATTGGGACAAAACTAAGAACCTCAACTCAGGGAATATGTGGGCTATCAGAAATAAGGAGGATGCACACTCAGAGGAGGAAAAAATAGGCAAGTGGAAAATACTAAAGATAAAACACTTGGGTGCTTCAAAAGACTTCTTCAAGTGAATAATAAGAGAACCCACAGACTGGGGAAAGATATTTAGCAATGACATATCAGACAAAGATCTTATTACTAAAATCCACAGAATCCTGCAAGCTTCAAATAAGAAAAAAAAAATTGCCCACTGAGGAGATGAACAAACGTCCTGAACAGAAGATTCACAAGGGTTGAAACTTGACTGGCCAATAAACATATGAGAAAATGTTCCCGATCATTAGTCATAAGGGAAATGCAAATTAAAACTATGAGATACCACCTATTACCCACAAAGATAGCCCAATTCCGAAAATCAGAAAGCAACAAATGTTGAAGGATATGTGGTGAAATAGGAACTCTCATCCACTACTGGTGGTCTGCTTGATATGTACAGCCACTGTGGAAAGTGATTTGGCGATACATAAAACAGATAGAAAGTGAGTTACCTTACAACCCAGCAATTTCACTACTGGGCACAACCCCGGAAGAAATAAAAAACAGACCACGGTCAGAAAACAACACTGCAATGTTCATCACTTATGCAGTTCATAATCACAAAGAATTGTAAACCGTCTATATAATCACTAGATGAAGGGATTAAAAAAAACTCTGGTATATACACACAATGGAGTACTATGCACCCCTAAAAGATAATGATGAAAAGATGAAGCACCTCATCTCATGGAAAGAGTTGGAAAATATTATGCTGAGTAAAGTTAGCCAAGCACAAAATGACAAGTACAACATGAGTCCACTGAAGTAAGTTCAAACAGCAGAATGTGCATCAGAGGAAATGCACATATTGCACAGTTCCCAGGCTGAGGACCAGATGCTCTGGCAAGAGCCAGACCAAACCCAATGATGTATACAACATAAGAAGAAGAAGAAGAAATATGCAAATAGCAACTGTGCTGAAAGACATTTTCCATCCCACCCTACCCCGCCTCCTGCCCCCTCTGATATGCTTTATGGCCCACAGAGAGGTGGGGAAAGAAAACAAATGACAATGGGGGACCAAGGCACTAATCCATCCCCAAAGAGGGTATTGTTTATGTCTCCACAGGAAAGGGAGAGAAAGTAGACCTCATCCCGGTGTGCCAATCCTTGAGGGTGATGTTCCTGCATGGAGCACATTGTTCACAGAGAGGACTGCAGGGCACAACTCAACTAGAGACATGATCAGCACTACGGAGGACAGCACTAAAGAGACTGTTCAGGGACAGCAGCCAGTCTGACATGCACACATGGGGGCAAATAAAGAGGGGAGTGCAACAGACCAGCAATGGGAGTAAAACTGACTCGGGGGGTGGGGGTGGGGTGGGGATCAGTGTTTGGCACCTCATCTAAACTGGTTGCTGGTTATTCACAAGGGGGCCACACTGAAAGTCTAAAGGTATAATGGGGTGAGGGAAGGGAGTGACACTGGACCATTCTATCCCTGACTACAGAAAGAACAATGGAGACTTGCAGGAGGCAAGCCTCTTGGTCACAAATGCTGAGGACTAAAAGGGTACACGCGCTGTTAGGTAAGCAGGTCCCGGGATATGGAAGTGACAGGACCTGCTCGCTAATTAACAGAGAGATACCGTATTCATCTACTCTGGGTCAGGATAGCAGTTAGATTGGAACTATTTGAATAGTCTTTTAGTTGTTCTTTTGTTTTGTTTTCTTTTGGTGTCTATCTATATAAGATAGGCAGGATAATCAACCCTAAGGAGACAGCAATGAAACCAATGGTTCCGGGAGGATGGGAGGGGAAGTGGGGAGGGGAGGTAAGCATTGAGCCAATAACCACAAGCACAGGGGAACAGTAAGGGTTCTAAAATTGATGGTGAGGAGTGGGTAGCATTCCTGGTCATGTTTGATTGATTGAAAAGTATCTGAGAGGAATTACTGAGGGGTAAACATGATCGTGTGGCAGGATGAAAGAAAAAAGAAAATGAGGAAAGAAGAAAGTACAAATTATATAAGTATAAATATAGATATGCATATATGCAAATATATAAAGATAGGTGTATTTGTGTATACATACACACACACACAACAAATAAGCAGATGGACTTTGAGCCTCTACTTAAATCTTACCTCAGTACAAGAACGTTTTGTTCTAATAATGTGGCACTGTATGATATTCACCTTCCTGACACTCGCTAAAGACAAAATGGGTGCATGAGCAAATGTGGTGAAGAAAGCTGATGATGCCAAGCTATTAAAAGATATAGTGTCTGGGGTCTTAATGGCTTGAAGTTAAACAAGCAGCCATCTAGCAGGGTAGCAACAAAGCCATCTGGAAGAAGCACACCAGCCTGTGTGATTATGAAGTGTCGATATCAGAACATCAAAAACATGCAATCAAATTGATGTGAAGGAGCATGGACAAAGTGGAGACCCAAAATCCACCTGTAAAATCATTGGACTGTAAGATCATTGGACTTCATAGTAGGGCCACACTGAAGGGATGATATATCCAGGGTGTGGTATAGCACTGATGATACATAACTATCCTTTAGTTCTTTAATATTTCCTCCCCTTACTGTTATGGTCTTTGTTTTACCTCATTAATCTTGTTATACCTGTGTATGTTCATTTGTTTATTAAGGTAATTAGATGTATGAAAGCCAAGACAGATAACCCTTCACAAACAGTAAAGGGACTAATGATTCCCTGATGGTACAGAAAGAGAGGGGAAGGGGAAGGAGGGAGGGGGAGCTGATAGCAATGTTGACTGTATAACCCCACTCAAGGGGAACAAATAACCTAATTGTAGGTGAACGGATATATTGGAAGTGTAAGATATAGCTAAAAAATAAAGTAATAATAACATATAATATAATAATAAGTGTTCCTGGGGAGGGATGAGAGGGGAGGAAGTGGATAATGGGGAGCTGATATCAAGGAGTTCAAGAAGAAAGAAAATGTCTTGAAACTGATGGTGGCAGCAATTGTATAATTATGGTTGGTCTAACTGAATAATGGATTGTTATAATATCTGTAAGAGCTCCAATAAAATGATTAATAATAATAATAACAGTGCTGTGCTGCAACCACTCATGGGTATGGAGCAGGACAGGGTAGCACGTTATGAATAAAAAAGAAAAGAAAAGAAAGAAGGTACCTGGAACTGCCAAAAGAAAAAAAAATGTCTATCTTGGAGGAGTATAGATAGAATGCTCCTTGGAAGCAAGAATAGGAAGACTTCATATCATGTACTTTGAAATATTACCATGAGAGGCCAGTCCCTAGAAAAGGAAAACATGCCTGGTAAAATAGATAGGGCACCAAAAGGTGTAACAAAAAAATCACTGTCATCAATTCAATTCTGAAATGTGCTGACCCTACAGAGCAGGATAAAAGTGGCCCTGTGGGCTTCTGAGACTGTAACTCTTTACTCCCACTGAGCAGCTGGTGGTATTGAACTGCTGGCTTTGTGTTTAGCAGCTCAATTTGTAACCACTATGCCACCATGGCTCCATAAAAATGTGGTGAAGAAAGCTGATGGTGCCCGGCTACCAAAAGATATAGCACATGAAGTCGCTGAAGACAATGGGTGCACAAGTAAATGTGGTGCAGAAAGCTGATGGTGCCCAGCTGCCAAAAGATATAGCACCTGAAGTCTTAAAGACCTGCAGATAAACAAGCAGCCTTCTAGCTGAGAGATAGCAAAATCTACATGGAAGAAGCACACCAGCCTGTCAGATGACAAGGCATCGAAGGAATCAGGTATCAGGCATCAAAGACAAAAAAAAAAAAATCATAGCCTTGTGAATGAGGGGGAGTGCAGAGTGGGGACCCAGTACCCATCTGGGAGAAATTGGACATCCCCTTAG
>NW_022103932.1:871814-880705 GCF_000313985.2 Echinops telfairi | reverse complement strand
TTGTGAGGCTAGCACAGAGCTAGGCAGCATTTCACTGTGTTGAACCAAAATGACAGCGTCTAATAACAGCAACAAATTGAAATTTTCAGCAAAACCCACTAAATAGCAATGACAGCAAAAACAACCTGGTTCTGGTACAATAACATACACATAAACTAATGAATCAGAATTGAAAACCCACAAAGTAAATCAATCTGCATACGGAGAGCTTTGACAAAAGGTCGAAAAGCATTAATATGAAGATGAAATCGTCTAACAAATGGTGCCAGCAAAACGGAATATCTATTTGTAAAATGATGAAAAAGACACATGTCTCGCACCATACACAAGTGCCTGCAGGATGGATTTAAATGATAAATGTAAAATTGAGAAACATAATGATCATCAATGAAAAAAGATGGACAAACCTAGGGATCTTAATATATGGCATAAATACATTATCTAACACACTGAAAACACACAAACAGTGAGAGACAAACAAGGTGACTGGGACCTTCTAAAAATTTCATATGTGGCTTTTTGTCACCCCGCTCACCGTGCCGGGATACTGCTCTCTTTTCCGCAGGATGGGGTTTGTTAAAGTTGTGAAGAACAAGGCCTACTTCCAGAGATACCAAATGAAATTAAGAAGATGATGAGAGGGCAAAACTGATTATTATGTTCAAAAATGCTTGAGAATCCAAGATAAAAATAAGTACAATACACCCAAATACAAGATAATAGTTCGTGTAACCAACAGAGATACCATCTGCCAGATTGTTTATGTCCATATAGAAGGGGATATGATAGTCTGTGTAGCTTATGCTCACGAACTTCCCAAGTATGGTATGAAAGTTGGCCTGACCAATTATGCTGCAGCATATTGTACTGGCCTGCTGCTGGCCCGCAGGCTTCTTAATGGGTTTGGCATGGACAAGATCTATGAAGGCCAAATGGAGGTAACTGAAGATGAATACAATGTAGAAAGCATTGATGGTCAACCTGGTACCTTCACCTGCTAGCTGGATGCCAGCCTTGTCAGAACTACCACTGGAAATAAAGTGTTTGAGGCTCTCAAGAGGGATGTGGATATAGGTTTGTCTATCCCTCATGGTACCAAGGGATTCCCTGGTTATAATTCAGAAAGCAAGGAATTCTATGCAGAAATACATCCTGGGTCAGAACGTCACAAACTACATGCGTTACCTAATGGAAGAGGATGAAGATGCTTACAAGAAACAATTTTCTCAATACAAAAAAAAAAAACATAACTCCTGACATGATAGAGGAAATGTATAAGAAAGTACATGCTACTATAGGAGAGAATCCAGTTTATGAGAAGAAGCCTAAGAGAGATGTTAAAAAGAAGAGGTTAGAATCATCCCAAAATGTCTCTTGCCCAGAAGAAAGATCGGGTAGATCAGAAGAAGGCAAGCTTCCTCAGAGCTTAGGAATGGGTTGTAGCGAGCTAAACCAAACCATAATTTGCTATGAGGATTTACTACATAAAAACAATAAACTATTTACCAAGCAAAAAAAATTTTTTTTCACATGTGCTCCAAAAATTTTCAAGGAAAGTGTAAAATGAGAGCACACAGGCTGGGGCAAACATTTTGACCCCAATATATCTGAAAAGATACTAATCTCTAGTATTTATAATTAACTTCAAAACTACAAATAATCCAACTGAAAATAAACAGAGGACATAAATAAGTACTACACCAAAATAAACATTCAGGTGACCAACAAACACAAAAAGAAATGCTCATAATCAATAGACTTTAGAGATACACAAATCAAAGCATCCCAGCAAAGTACCACAAAACAGAAAACAACAAATCTTGCTGGAGGGACTGTGAAGTGGTTCAACCACTGTGGAAAATAAAATGCAATTCTTTTTAACAATGAGGAATAGAGATATGCTATGAGCCAGCAACTCCTGTATTTGGTATGTAGCCTAAAGAAATAAAAGTCATTAAAGGAACAGATAAAAGCACACTCACATTTATCAGAGCACTAGTCACAATATCAAAAAGACGGAAACAACCTGAATGCCCATCAGTGGAAGAATGGATAAATGATCTTGGTACATACACACAAATGAATACTACATAACATTATAGTGAATCTGCAAAACATCTCCTAACATGGATAAGTTTAGAAGACATTATGCTGAGTCAAATTAGCAAAGATAAAATAAAATACTGTATGAGTCCACTGTATTTAAAATCCAAGAGAAGGTTTTTACCCCAAAAGAAACATTCTTTGATGGTTATCAGGGGTGGGCGGGTAAATTACTAACTAGAAAGTCTCTCTCTCTCTCTCTCACACTCACTTGCTCACTGCCATCAAGTCAATTCTGACTCATAGTGGTTCTGTAGGACCCTTTGGATTTCCAAGACTGTGTATCTTTACAGAAGTAGTACAGAATAGAGGGAAGGCACATGTTAATTTGGGTTAAGGGGAAGGCAGTACACAATAAAAGGAAGTCTGGCCTCTGAAAAAAAATATCTTCAGAGGATGAGTCACTGGATCTGGGGGCTCAGGGATGTAATCGCAAAATACATCAAGGTAATCTAGCATAAAACAGTCCACAAAGACAGTGCTTTACATTCTATTTTGGTGAGTAGTAACTAGGGTCTTAAAAGCTTGTGAGAAATTATGTAGTGTGCAAATATTGGTCTCTCGCCATCTAGAGCAAAGAATGCAGAAAATTGAAGACCCAATGGACTAATGGAACACATGAACCTGAGCCTCCATCTCCCTGAGATCAGAAGAAATATATGGCTTCTAACTACCACAACCCCCCCCACCCTCGCAAAAAAAACCCCAAACAAACTCACTGCCATTGAGTCCATGCCAACTCATAGCGACCTTATAGGACAGGGTAGAACTGCCCTGATGAGTTTCCAAGACTAATGGGAGTAGAAAGTCCTGTATTTTTCCTTTAGAGCCACTGGTGATTTCAAACTGCTGACCTTGCAGATCACAGCCCAACTTGGAACTACTACCAATCTACCACTCTAAATGGGGTGGGTCACTTTGAAATGTTCTAGGCAAGAGTAGGAGAAAAATGAGAAACCAACTCAATTTTTTTTTAAGGCCAGGTTTACTGGTTAGACAGAGACTGATGCAATTCCCAAGGCTACTCTCCAGGCCTAGAAAATAGACAAGACTATAAGGTGAACAATAACACAAAGGAGGTTTGAGCTTCTTAATAAAGATAAATGAAAGAAATACAATATATTAAAAGATAAATAGACAACTCCACATTAATATCTGGGAACTTAAACATACAACTACCCATCATCATAACAATACAGATTTTTTTCCAGTGAATATGAGGCATTTTCCTGAATACACTACATTTTAAAGCATAAAACAGGTATCAAAATTTTTTAAAGCTAGAATTCATTCTTTTAAATCATAGTGGTATCAAGTTAGAAACCAAAAAAAAAAAGAAAAACAAATGGAAACTAAATAAAAACTAAATGAAGAAAACACTAGAGCTCTCATTCCTTTCAATGTCTCCTTCAAACCTAAAGTTAAGCCTGTAGCACAAAAGCCTAGCAATGCTTTACCATGGCCCACAGTGATGCTGACATGCAAAACCAGATAAATCACCTTTGGCCTTCATTGAAGAAGAAGCCCATGAGAAGACAGAAGAAACAGATGTAAAGGCCGAGTTCAATATTAAGATAGGTTGTCTTGTGCAAACTCAAAAATGTAAGATAATGGAATATTAAATAAGAAGAAAAGAAATCAAATTGACCAGCTAAAGAAAATTCAGGTATCAAATTTGATGAATCAGCAAGACTGATAGTCCTCAGAGTCAAAGATGATCTTATCAGTGACCTGCTCAACAAACCAAAATAGAGACTCAGCAAGATGCTAAAAGATACAAACAAGTGCTAATTTCTGCTTGATGGAGTGGTAATCTAGGGTTTAACAGCTGCTGGAGCCCTAAATGATTATTCATTGCAGGAAACAAGGTTTTCCTCTGGTAAAGGATGTAAGGAAAAAGGAATTTCTATGTACAAAATTGCCACCAAAATGATGTAAATGTCCAAATTGATCAGGAGACCAACTTGCTTGAGGGCATAGCTGGTGGTATAGATTATCTATAATGGAGATCATAAAATAAAGTTTTCCAACACTCTTGAAACCCAGATGGATCTCACAGCCCAGATGGCAAATGCCAGAAGTATAGAGGGCGTTGTTTGGTGTCACTGCCCCCAGGAATTTTTTGGACACCACAAAGATAGAAACCAGGTCAATATCCCTTAGGAGAACACTGATGTAAACGTTCTCAACAAAATCTTGGCCAACAGACTCCCACAATATGTCAAAAAGGTAGTATACCATGATCAAGCAGGATCCATATCAGGTACACAAGAATGGTTCAACATTAGAAAAACAATAAATGTAATCTACCATATAAACAAAGCAAAATATAAGACCTACATGAGTGAGCATATCAATTAACGCAGAAAAGGCAGTTGACAATTTCCAATACCATTTCCTGATAGAAACAATCAACAAATTAGGAACAGATGGGAAACTTATGAACACAATAAAAGGTATAAATGAAAAACCAATGGCCAACATCTCAATGGGGCAAAACTAAAAGGATTCTGCCTGTACAGGCACCACACAAGGATGACCTTTATCACTATTCTTATTCAACACTATGATGGAACTCTTAGCCAGAACCGTGAGACCCCCAAAAATGGAATCTTGAATGGCAAAGAAGTGAAAATCTCACTGTTTTCAAATGATAATATTTTATATGTAATAAAACTCAAAGACTTGACAAGCAAAAAAAGGTTAGAAGCAATGGAAAGAATCAGCAATATGGCAGGACACAAGATTAACACACACACACACACACAAACACAAAATCTGATTCCTGTATGCTAATGAACAGAGCAATGAAAAATAAATCAAGAAAACAATACTATTCACAATAGCCACACAAAAGATTTAGTATTTAGGAATGAACCAAATAAGAGAAAATTTTTTTAAAAGCTGCACAAAGAAAACTACAGAACATATTACAAGAAAGAGACATTAATGGAAAAATATTCCATATTCAAGGATAAGAAGGCTTAGCATTGTTAAAATGCCAATGCTGTCTAAAGAAATCTATAAATACAACAAATTCCAATGTAGATCTCAACCCCATTCTTTAAAGAAATTGAAAAACTAATCACTAATTTTATATGGAGGAGGAAGAGACCCATAAGAAGCAAAGCAATTCTTAAGACGACGAGCAATACAGCCTGGGCCAGGTACAATGAGAGATTAATAGACCACTGGGACAGACCAAAAACCTGCAAATAAGTTCATCCACCTGAAGACAACTGATCTTCAATAAAAGGCCCAAAACACTAAACAGGGAAAAGATAGTTTCTTCAACAAATGATGCTGGCTAAATTGGATTGCCATCTGCAGAAGAACTAAACAGGAACCCACAGCTCATTTTATGTATGAAAGTAAGTTCAAAATGGATCAGGGACCTGAATTTAAATCCCAAAGCTATAAAGAGCACCAATGACAAAATAGAGGCAAGCTTAAGGAATCCATTGTAAGGCACAGACACACGATTATATATAAGGAAGGATGCACACATAGTAGAAGACAAAATGGATGACTAGGACGTACTAAAAATAAGACACATACGTGCAACAAAAGACTTACTCAAAAGAGTAAAAACAAAAGACACAGGCTGGGGAAAAGTCTTTAACAACACAACAGACAATGGACTGATTTCTAATATCTACAACAAGCTTCAATGTCTTAAAAAAGAAAAAAAAAAACATAACCCAAGTTAAAAATAGGCAAAGGACATAGACACACAGTTCACTAAAAGTGGCATTCAAATGACTAACAAACATTTGATAAACGTTCATGATTATTAGCTATCCAGAGATGTAAATCAAAATGATGGTAATCTAGATATCACCTTATTCTGATAATGACAGCCCAATTTAAAAACACAGAAAACAAATGCTGGGGAGGGTGTGGAGAGATTGTAACTCTGAAGTACTTTCGGTGAGTTTATAAATATGCACAACTACTATGGTATTTGTGTTAGTCCAGGTAGACTAGAGAAACAAATTCAGAGAAACACATATGTGTATAAGAAAGAGCTTTATACACAAGAGCAGTTGAATATTGTGGAAACATCCCACTCCAGTCCAGATCAAGTCCATTAGTCCAATATTAGCCCATGTGTCTGATACCAATCTATACAGTCCTCTTCAGACTCACAAAACACATGCAATAACGCCAAATGCAGAAAGATCACAGGCCAGTGGGTTGGAAGTCTTTTGGATCCAGTGGCGTTGTAAGCATCTCAGCGCTGGCAGGAGTCTCAAATGAACTTCTCTGTCTCCAGAGGTCTGGTTGCATCAGGGTAGGTCCATGTGGCTGCACCAGCTCCCAGGGTGTAGCGCCATGTGTCTTGTCAGTGGAACAACTCCAAGGGAGTGAGCTAAGAGTCTCTCCTGCCTCCAAGGAGGAAATCCAGGAATTCCCAGAATTCTCAGAAGACCATGCCAACATAGAGGCTTCATTGGCTAAGATCCGATTGACAGACTAGACTCCACCCCTTCACTCTTAATCCTCTCAAGTCCCAAATTGACACCAGATTATGTAACTACCACATCTCCTGACCACAAATATTTTTGATCTACAGTTGGTTAAATCCACAAATATATAAGGGGGTACCTCTCCCCCCGAAACAAATTTTTTCAAAGCTATGTATTTAAATTTTCTAGGAAAACAACCTTATCACTTTCAAAGAACTTCCTTTCTTGGAAACATTTTTCAAACTCGTGTTTGGACGCCTGACAGCACCACCCTTGGTTTTTTTCTTCACCTCTTCTATATCATCAAATTCTGTCCTTCCCTGGCCCTCTACATTTGCAGAAACAAAAAGAAGTCACATGGACTGAGCTCAGGTGAGTAAGGTGCATGGGGCAAGAGAGGCATGCTGTGTTTTGCCAAAAGCTGGCAAACTGAGATGGCTACATGAGCAGGTGCATTGTTGTGGTGGCAAAACCATTCCCCAGTCTGCCACAAATCAGGCCTTTTTTGTCATACACTGTTAGGCAATCTTTTCAGAACCTCTAAATAGAAAGCTTGCTTAACAGTCTGACCTGGTGGAATGAACTCCAAATGCACTATAAGTCAACATTTTCATCTGTTTGGGAAGTTGATGGACATCCAGAACTAAGTTTATAATCAATCAACATTTTGCCTTTTTTGAAATGAGAAAACCACTTGTACACTTGAGTTTTCCCCATAGTGCTGCCTTTTTAAGCTGTGTTCAACATCACAACAGTTTCTGTGACATTTTTCCAAAGCAGGAAACAAAACTTCACATCTGTACACTGTTCCCTTAAATTGGCCATCATTAAAAATTGAGATTCAAGTGAAACTGCTTCTATGAAAAAATTCACTGTGACCAGAGAGAACCTTGCCAGGCAATACCACTGGGTGTACTAACTCAGAACACATTGCTGTATGCTCGCCTAGTGGGAAAAAATGTGTACTATGAAAGTTCTGCTCCACAGCGCAATTCCGTATCTTGGTGGGTACCCCCTTGTATAAACAGTGGCTACTATGGGTCAACCCTTTCTTCTTATAATAAATGCAAATGGTAAACTGTAGTGTCTAGATAATGCAATTGTTAGTGAGAACTGACATATACTTTAGAGAAGTCATAAATAGAATGATGCATAGAGTCAATTTTCGAGAATGATATTAGGATAAAACAATTCACAGAGGTTAGGAGTTTCAACAAATGTTAGAATAATTGGACTACATAAAGTTATAAAATTCACTTCATATTTCATACAAAAATGAGATAAAAGAAGATTATACATTTAAATATACAATCTAAACCTACAAAAACATCTAAAAGGTAATTTTTGTGGCATTGGATTGAGCAAAAAATTGCTCAGTTCACAAAGAACATAAACCATATATACAAAAATGATAAATGGACTTTGAAAATTCAGAGTTTTGTCTATTGGCATAAACCACATTTCTTCTTCATTGTTTACCCTGACAAAAACAGTGATATTAAATATTTATCTTTGTAAGATTGCCCAAGTTTTCTAAGCATAAGGTTCTCCAGTTTTGTTCATGTTACAGTGTTTAAGAGAGTTATCATTCTTTTATTGATACATAATATTCCATAGTATGGATATACCACAGTTTGTTTATCCATGCCTCTGTTGTGGGGATTTTTAGATGTTGCCATGTTTTTACTATTGTGGAAATTGATACAATAAACATAGTGTACATGTCTGTTATCGTCTTCATTTCTTTAGGCTATATATCCAATGGAGAGATAGATGGATCATAAGGTACTTGAATATGAATTTGTTTAAGGACGTGTCATACTGATTTCCACAATGGCTGTACACTTCTACAGTCTCACCAGCAATGTAAAAGCATTCTTATCACTCCACATCCTCTCCTGCATTTGTTATTGGCTGTTTCATTGAATTTTGCCAAATGTTGGTCTAAAGAGTTGTGGATCCAGTGGTGGTGAAAGCATCTGGGCACTGACATGGGTCTCCACAGGGCTTCCCCAGCTCCAGGGATCTGGCTCTATCACCATAGCTCCATGTGGATTGTCCAAAGGAATATGAAGCAGAGAGTATAGAGTGTATCTGGCCTCCAGTCAGCTATTTATCTCCCTTGTGCCTCCAAATTAGGTCATCAAGCGGTGATAGTTGACAGGAGATTACCATGTTTCCCCGAAAATAAGACCTACTTAGTTTTGCCTCTCGCTGAAATATAAGGCATCTCCCGAAAATAAGACCTCCCTGAACATAAGGCCTCCCTGATAATAAGGCCCCCTGAAGCTACTGTAACTCTGGACTCTGGACTGTAGC
>NW_022103932.1:867049-870526 GCF_000313985.2 Echinops telfairi | reverse complement strand
GGAAGGAACTCACCAACCTGGAAACATAGCACTGATTCCACTGAACTGGAAGCTGAGAATGCCCCCTGGCCATTTTGGGCTCCTCATGTCTTTGAACCAACAGGTCAAGAAGGATGTCACTGTACTGAGTGGTGTGATTGATCCTGATTACCAAGGGGAAATTGGAATGGTGCTAATAATGGAGGTAAAGAAGAATATGTCTGGAATCCAGGAGATCCCATAGGCCATCTCTTAGTATTACCATGCCTTGTGATTAAAATAAATGGTAAACTACAGAAACCCAATCCTGACAGGACATCTAATGACAGACCCCTTAGAAATGAAGGTCTGAGTCATCTCAGCAAGCAAAGAACCATGACCAGCTGAGGTGCTGGCCAAGGGCAAAGGTAATACAGAACGGGTAGTGGAAGAAGGTAGTTCTACCTATCAGTTACGACCACGTGATCAATTGCAAAAGAGAGGTTGTGATTGTATTTCTTCTTTATATGTGCCTATTGAATATATTTCCTTTGTTAATGTACAATGTACCAGATACAATTAGATTCAGTGTGTTTTCATTTATATGTATGATAAATGTATGATATTAGGTACATGTGATTTCATTATGTCTGGAAATTATATGGCTAAAGAATTGTGTAAAAGTGCCAAAATGGGAAGGGGTGGACTGTGACAGCTAGGTTTACCATGGCAACTAGGCCAATAGGAATATGTGGGCAGAGTTTAAGCAAATCACAGCTTGATTGGAGGGCAACAAGATAAATGGATCTGGAAGGCCTGCCTCCATCGCTCTTGCTCCCTGGTGATAGAACCAGCGTGCTGCTGCTTGAGCAAGTTCTCTACTTCAGCTTATGTGCTACACTACCTCTGGGCCAACCCAACCCATGGATTGTGTCGCTAGAGCATGAGGCTCCTTTAAATCTGCTTCGCCAAGCTGCTGATGTATACACTGCTTGAGCTTGAGGTTGGCAGATCCTGTCACCACACAGTTTGAGTTCACGATCCCATCGGGGTCTGCCTCACTAAACTTCTGAGCTACTGACTGTTGCTGACCCACCCTGCTATTTGCTGCCTGCAGGCAGACTCTGCCTGACTTACCCAATGGAAGACTCCACTGATCTTGGACCCAGCAGCCCACATCAGTTGAAAGGAATTCCAGCATATTAACTGTTACACGAAAGTAAGTTGAACTGAGCCCTCAGTACGGCTGTGTGGACTAATTAGCTGTTATATTACTTCTCGTTGTATAAACCTGAATATATATATATACCTAAGTGTCCTGGTTTTGTTTCTCTAGAGAACTCTGCCTAGCACAATGAGGCAGTCATCTTCAATAGAAAACATAATAATAAAAATTAATTTCTTTCAAACTGTCAAGCACAGGTTTTCACATGAAAAAAGAATTAAGTCCTTTGATGCTTTTCAAGAAGGAGAGATAAAGGGAGGGAGGTGAAGTATACAGAAGACAACGTTCTTAGACATAACCAAACATCTTGATAGAATGTGTCACTCGGTCTGGAGGATCTGGCCACAGTCTCAAGGGACACCCAAGTCAAATACCATTTTCTACATCCTAATTTGTTAGATAGCAACTAAAAACTTGTCAACAGCCACCTAAGGTTAAACTATTGGTCTTTTCTGGTCCTGAAAAGAAGAAGAGTGATGAAATTTGTAAGACAAATAGAAACAATTGATCCAATGGACTAGTGAACCATGCAAACATTAATTTCCACTCCGAAAACCAGAAGAACTATACAGTTCTCAGTAACCACTACCAAAGGCTCTGAAAAGGAACAAATTAGAAGGTCCTGGATAAAGTTGGAGAAAAATGTGCAACAGAACTCAAAATCACATAAGAGATAAGGCTTACTGGTCAGATGGATCTCCAGGACTATATCCCTTACCATTTATGTCTGAAACTGAGCTCCCCCCTGCATTACAGTAACCAACCATTTAAGATTAAAAGGGCAGCATTTATTTGCCCAAGGACAAATCCAAAGGGTTAGGAGAGGAAGAGGAATGGAAACAGGAAACCCTGGTAGAAAGTAGATAAGTGCTAATGTATTCCCTCACCACTTCCACCCCCCACCCACCAAGGTTTTCTCCATCTTATTAAATGTCAAGGCAAAAGTAGCAAAATCATTGCTATGGATTCCAAATCATAGTGACCCTTAACAAAGAATCCTTGTAGCAAAGTGGGTTATATACTGGATGGCTAACCCAAAAGTCAGCAGTTCTAAACCACCTGCTGCTCCTCAGAATAAAGATGAAGTAGTCCCAGAAATAAACAGAGATGGTTCTAGTCTGTCCTGAATGGGAGTCAACTCAATGGTAGTGAGTTTATTCTGTTTGGGTTTTGAATGATCCTATAGACCTATTGAATACAGTAGGGCTAATAGTTGGGGTTTCCACTCTTTACGGGAGTGGATAGCTTCATCCATTCTCCCTTAGACAAAAGTAGATGGGGCAAAGGGAGCCCTGTTGACATAGTGGGTTATGAGTTGGACTGCTAACTGGAAAGTTAGTGGTTCAAGACCACTAACCACAATGTGAGAGAAAGAGGGGGCTTTGGGCTCCTGGAAAGATTTACAATCTCAAAAATCCACAGGGGCAGTTCTACAATGTCATGCGGGCCAGAATTGTCACGATGGCAGTGAGTTTGACAGTGAATGAGAAGGGGGAAAATTCATGATTTAGAGTTGGTTAGCTATAGTTTCATGAATACAGTAACTTTGCCTATCTTGTTCATTGATATGCCCAGCTTTTAGAACAGGGCCTGACATAGAAGGGTTAAATTTTTTTGTTTTGTTTAAAGTTGTTTAATGAGTGGATAATTAAATAACTTACTCTCCAGAGAAATACGTTTCTCTCCAGGACCCTCTGCCTCATTGTATTAGAATTGAGTTCTTGGTCTCCAACTCTCTCAGCTCAGGCCAGGAACCCAGCAGAGACCATGACTTGGTGCCTGAGGTTTCTTAAATATCACATAACATCTATAATCATATCATATCCATTGAGAGTTCAAAGCCTTTCTTTACCACAGAGCCAAAATGTTCCCTGGCCCAAAATTGTCACACAAATGAACCACAACACTTGTCACAGCACAACCAGACATTACTCACTGCCCATGACTGAATCCTCTCCATAGTTTTTGGCAGAATCTGGCTTCAAGCTAAGGGTTCACCTTAATCCTCCCACTCAGGTCTGGAGAGACTCACTCAGGTCCTGCTAAGGCAGACCTACAGTGTCTTGGGTCAAAAACCAACCCATCATTCTGGTCCCCAACATGTGAACACCATCTTTCTCCCTAGGTCAGAGGCCTTCACTGGCAAGATCATGCGCATACCGACATTGCTTCCTAAAGGCCTATGTCTGCTTCTCACACCCCTGATATCAGCTTTAGAACCCCCTGACTGCCCGTCACCTTTTCTCACCTGAGCCTTTCCAGTGCGGCCGGACTCCAACCGTCACAGAGCCTAA
>NW_022103932.1:865137-866418 GCF_000313985.2 Echinops telfairi | reverse complement strand
AATACCCAGAACATCTGTACCCAGAACCTTGGCAACGCGGACAAGCTGGTCATAGTTGTCCTGTCCATGGAAGAAGGGCTCCTTTCGGAAGAGCACGCTTGCTAACATACAGCCCAAACTCCACATATCCAAGCGATTGTCATACATCTGATAGCCCACAAAGAGCTCAGGCCCCTTTGAAGTACCTCCAGGCCACCCGGACATCGCATTCCTGCCCAGGATGGTAGAACTCAGCCAGACCCCAATCTATCAGTCGCAACCTTTTCTGCTGGTGATCTAGGATGACATTGTGAAGCTTCACATCCCTGTGCATGATCCCCTTGCTGTGGCTGTAATCCAGAGCTTTAAGTAGTTCATACATATAAAACCGGATATCAAAGTCTGTCAGGATCTGGTAGAGTTGCTTAAAATCTGTGTTATTGATATATTCAAATCCCAAAGCTGGGGTCTTTGACCCAGGGTCCTTTACAGTGTCAAACAGCTTACTGATATTTGTTCCACCACGAAGGTTCTCCAGAATCTTAACCTCTCATTTTATCTTCTTTTTCTTCACTGGCTTGAGGATTCTCACAACCATTCTCTCATTGTTGGTGATGTTAATGGCCTCAAATGGCCAAAATACAGTGGTCCCTTCAGTAAATCCATGCAGTCAGTGGTCCAGTGCCATTGCAACATACTGCTCTCCTAGGGCAGACTCAGAATGCAAACAATTCTGAGCTATGCCCACATTTTAAAGACCAAGAACTGCTAAATGAGCAGGTTGTTGTATTCACAGGGAGCAATTGCCTGGCCAATATTTACTCCCTAAGCCATCTAACTGGGTCCAGGAGGGGTTGGAGTGGGTTTCACTTTTGAGCAATGGAGACAGATTTATTGTTGCAGATGGATCAGGAAATGGTATAGAGCCCTTTTAGTGCTGCCAATAAATGCCCAAAGGGCACACAACTCCTAGTCTGTGCCAGACTATGAAGTCACATGGCTGAATAGCTCAATTGAGAGTCACAAGGAGGGTGGAGGGAGGGTGGGTTGGAAAGGGGGAACCGATTATAAGGCTCTACATTTAACCTCCTCCCTGGGAGTTGAACAACAGAAAAGTGGGTGAAGGGAGACGTCGGACAGGTCAAGATATGACAAAATAATAATTTATAAATTATCAAGAGTTCATGAGGGAGAGGGGAGTGGGGAGTGAGGGGAAAATGAGGATCTGATGCCAGGAGCTTAGGTGGAGAGCAAATGTTTTGAGAATGATGAGGGCAATGAATGTACAAATGTGCTTTACAC
>NW_022103932.1:842128-863075 GCF_000313985.2 Echinops telfairi | reverse complement strand
TAGACCTCTATAAGTGCCCTTTGTCTCCCAGTTGCAGCAACTGTGTCAATCCATTTTATTGTGTGTCGTGCTCTTGTTTACTGCCCTTTTATATAATGTCCTTTTCCAGGTACTGATCTCTCCTGATAAATGTCCAAAGTACATGACCTGCGGTCTCGTCATTCTCACTTCCATGGAGCATTATGGCTGTATTTCTTCCAATACAGATTTGTTGGCTTTACTGGCATTCCATGGCACTTTCAATATTTTTTACCAGAACCATAACTCAAATGCATAAATTCATTTTTGTCCCTCTTATTAATTGTCCAACTTTCATTTGTACATGAGGAAATTAAAAATACCATTATTGGGACCAATCACACCTTAGTCCTAATAGTTACACCCTTTCGCTTCAACACTGTAAAGAAGTCTTCTGCTGTTGATTTGTCTAATGCAATATGTTGTTTGATTTATTCACTGATTATTTCCAGGAGCATTGATTATGGATCCAAGTAAACTAAGATCCTTGACATTTTCAATCATTTTCTGTTTATCATACCGCTATCTGTTGGTCTAGTTGAGGGGATTTGGATTATCTTTACAATGAATTGCAGTCCATACTGACAGCATCAGTCCTTGATCTTCATGAGCAAGAGTTTCAAGTCCTCCTCAATTTTAGAATTCAAAGTTGTGTCATTCGCATACCGTAAGTTGTTAAGCTTTCCTCCCATACTAATGCTCCATTCTTCTTCTATTATCCATCTTCTCTGATTATTTCCTCAGTATATGGATTAAATAAGTATAGTAAAAGGAGGCAACCCTGATACACACGTTCCTGATTTTAAACCGTGCCATATCCCCTTGTTCTGTTCAGATGACTACCTTGTGGTTCAAGTCCAGGTTCTCCATGAGCACAATAACATGTTCTAGAATTCCTATTATTGACAATGCTAGCCATAGTTTGTTATAATCCACACAGTCTAATGTCTTTGTATAGACAATAATATTTCTGGTAGTCTCTGCTTTCATCCAAGATCCTTTTGATGTCATTAATGATATCCCTCCACTCTGTGTCCTCTTTATAACCCATCTTGAATTTCTGGCACCTCCCCTGTGTATGTACTGCTTCAACTGTTCTTGAAAACTCGTCAGCAAAATTTTAGCTGCATGTGGTATTAAGGATATTACGTGATAATTTCTGCATTCTGTTGGATCACTTTTCTTTGGATGGGGGTACAAATATTGTCTCTTCCAACCAGTTGGCCAAAATTTCTAGCATAGACAAAAAAAGTGCTTCCAATGCCTATAAGGTTAAATCTCTGTATTAATTTGCTTTTCAAGGGGTGTTATTATTGCATAATTATAAAGAGATTTCAAAAGAGGTATTCTGCAGTCTCTATGAAATAAGTGCTATTGTTTTCATCACAGCAAATATTTTTGTAGTTGTTGACTTTGTCAAAGTTTCTGGTGTCCTATCTATAATATTATTTTAGTAATTAGTATTTATGAAATTATATCAATAGCTTTTAAATGATATCGTACTTAAAGGCAAAGGATAAAATTTCTAAAGGGTTCTGCTCAGTTACTAATAATGTTATAACTGATCATGTGAAACCTTTGTGAATAGCAGTGACACCTTGTCATATAGTGAAAGCCTCAAGAACAGCAGCAGAACATTTTCAGAGATAGTGCCAGAAGCTGAGCCCCTTGGGTCAGAAAGCACCCAAAATACGACTGAGGAAGAGCTGCCTTCTCAAAGTAGAGTGGATCATACTGACGGAGTGAAGCCAATAGGAGTAAAGCCTTCAGATTTGTCATTTGTTGATGGGGTATGACTCAAAATGTGAAGAAACAGCTGCAAACAGCAAATAATAATTGGAATTTGGATTGTACAAAGTGTGACTATAGGACAATTGAAATCAATAAAAAAGAAACAGAACGCACAAAGATTTGTATTCTAGGTATTAGTGAGCTGAAATGGACTGGTATTGGCCATTTAAAATCACATAACATATGATTTACTATGCCAAAAAGGGCAAATTTGATTGGAATGGAGTTACATCCATGATCAAAGGAGTATTTCAAAATCCATCTTGAAGTACAATGCTGTCTGTGATAGGATAATATATGTCTTCAACAAGGAAATTCAGTCAATACAACTATTATTTAAATTTATGCATCAACCACTAAGACTAGTGATGCAGAAACTGAAGAATTTTACCTATGACTACCATCTTACATTGATCAAGCATACAAACAAGATGCATTACTAATTATTGCCAAATGCAATGCAATAAATTATTCCTATAATTCACCCTCAATCAGGACTTCCCCATTTGTAGGTATACATATATCCCTTAAGCTTTGCCCGGGAACTTTGTCCTTTTCCTCTGGGATTTATACATATGTGTGTATGTATGTATGTATGTGTGTGTGTATGTATGTATGTATGTATGTGTGTATGTATGTATATATATATATATTAGTTTTCTTATATCTCCAATTTAATTTGTTTGTTCTCTAGTCCCTTAACCCACCACCTACCCAGAAATTAGCACCCACAACAGAGGAAAAAGGCAAAGCTCCTGGGCAAAGCTTATAGTCCAAACAAACATACATTAGCAGCTTTCCTGAGTCTTATTCTAGCACTATTTTTTCTAATATTATTCCTAAAACTTTTGTCTTTTGCCCTTTATTTTCCCTTTCTTTAATCTAAATATCTAAAGTTGTATTTCATAGTACTATCTTCTAGTTTCACTTTTCTTGTCATCACACATTTTCTTTCCTTCTCATCCTCATAAAATCAAAAGCAGACACTATTCTTACATTTTTAAAAGTCTTTTTTTCTGTAAAATATTAGTATACATCCCTTCATCATTGCAAGTCAGGCATTTGGGGGAACTAATCTGCCTTCCATTAACCTCCCAAATACCACTGATTCCTGTGATTTTTTTTTTTATACCTATGGTTTTAATCCTGGTTGACTAAAGAAACAAATTTGTTGACACTCATATGTGTGTAAGAGAGAACTTTATATCAAGAAGTAATTATGCACAAATAAAACATCTCAGCCCAGTCCAGATCAAGTCCATAAGTTCAATATTAACCCATAAGTATGATATTAGCTGTAAGTCAGACATTAGACCATGAATTCCTCTTCAGACTCATGCAGCACATGCAATGATGCTGAATGCAGGAAGATCACCTGCCAGTAGGTGGAAAGTCCAGTGGATCCAATGGCAGTGAATTCATCTCCAGGGCTCTGGCTGCAATCAGCATGGCTCCATGTAGCTTATCAACAGGAATATGAAGCAGAGAGAGAGGGAGAGAGAGGCCTGCCTCTTCTGATGGCAGAATCAAGAGAGAGAAAGAGAAGTTCCCAGAATCCTCATGAGAAGGCTATGCCCACCAGGAGGCATCATCAGGCTGTGACCTGATTGACACGTCTGACTCTAACCCTGTCCAGGAGTGCCTCGTTGACATAAAATCATAAAACTACCACAAACGCTATGATTTAATGAGAGTGCTCTCACTCTTGTTGTCCATTAATAAATCCAGTTCAATGGATAGTATCTTCCTAATATCTTCTAAGAAAATCTCAGCCTCCACACCAGTACCTATCACCCTTCAAGTCTCTTTTGACTCCTAATGGTCCTATAAAACAGATTAGAATTGCCACATTGAGTGGGCTGTAGAAAATGGCCATTAAAAAAAATTACCCTGTAGATGTGCTGCCAGAGAAAGATGGGGGCTGCCTGCTCTATTAACATTTTACAAAGCTTTCAAAATTCTATTTAGGGTCACTATGAGTATCAATCTTGTGGATGAAAGTTTCTTTGTTTTGGGGAGGTCTGAATCATTACAGAAGCCAACAACTGCACCTTTGTCTCTTTCAGTAGCCAGTGTATCTGAAATGCCAGCATCTCAGTGAGCAATTGAATGCTTAAAGGCCAAGCCACCAGGGCTCCTCTGCATAGCACTGGGTTTATTATTATTTGCATCACATTTTGCACTTGATTAAATACAACATTCATTGGGGAACTTTAAGGAAAATTAACACCCCCATGTGTTCTGTTCATTGCTTCCCCCACGGTATCTCTTCCATTCAAAGTAACAGTAGAGCTGATCACTAGAATACTTTATTTCCAAGAGAATTTTGAAGCAGTGCTATATCATGAAATGGCCTTAGATTAGCAGATTCAAGGTATCCTATATCCAGCACAATTGCTCCAGACCAGCCTCACCAACCCCTTTTCATTTTCTGCCTTAAAAATTAAATTAGCAATACAAAGGACACACTGACATCTGGTTGATTCAGAATCATAGTGAGCTTATAAGATGGGTTACAACTGCCCATATGGGTTTCTGAAACTATAACTCTTAATGGGAGTAAAATGCCACTTATAAAGTCTGGAAACACTTCTATTTTGTTCAATACAAAGGGTAAGACATTTGGTGTTTTGTTTATGTTTGGGTTGTACTTATCTTTTAATACATAATCCTTTGATAGGTAAACTTTAATGTGGATCACATACATTATTTCATATATTACAAAGGAGCCCTGATGGAACCATTGGATAAGTTTTGGACTTCTAATTGCAAGGTAAGAAGTTCAGAACCACAAGCCATATCCCAGGGACAAAAGTGAGGCTCTATATTCCTACACAGCTTTAGAATCTAAGACTCCGGAGCAAAATATAACATGTTTTCACATGTGTGGTTGCTTAGTGTATATTGAGAATGTCAACTAACCACTGATGCTGAGTCAAAACCAACTCAATGGCAGTAGGTTTTCTTGTTTGTATTTTAATATAAAATAATAGAAAATAAAATGATTGATGTTCCTTATATGCTTTAGAGAGCCACTCTGATTCCAGCTAGTATTCAGGAGTGAATAAATATTGAGAGTGTGGTGAAAGAAACAGATTTTCCATGGGGAAGAATGATAGCAATGTTAGTAGGAGTTCTGTGATTTTTAGACCTTGTGAGTAAGGGTGTGATATTTCACATGAGGCACCCTGGTGTGATTTTGAGTTGGTGTCCATTTGTTGGTATATATATTTGTATCTTTTCCCCTAAAGGTCTGTCCACTTCAAAGAGCAAAACTGATATTGTCAACTCTCTCAAAATTATGGTACCAAAAAAACTTGCAGATGGTTTTAGGGCAAAATAGGCAGGTTTATTAAGGGTTTTTGGAACCATTTTTTCAAGCCTATTTGATGAGTACTATCTGTCAATTCCTTACCTAAAATGTGGTACTCTTTTGCCCTGTAGGACCATGAGTTAATATGTCTAAAATATCCATTATTTTCATAAGCTGGCACTTCCTGTGTGCCTTTAGACCACCTGGATAATACTCCTCACAATTACCTGGGATTCCACAGCTCAAGCAGAGGTATTGTGAATGCCTCTCAAATATTTGAGGGTGCTGACACAAGCCATTGGGCTGTTTAAGGGCATATAAAATCTAAGGAAACACACATGCATACCTATAAACTGTGAGAGACATACCTCATAGTTCAAAGTGGACACACCTCAACATCATGCATATAAATTCACACCATCTAAAGAGAGCACAAATGTTTATAAAGGCATGCTCATAAATCTTTACCTGGAAAACCAGATTCTTTCAACACAAATTCAAACCTCATTCCCACCTGAATGCTGGCATTTCTGTGACTCTCCAAACTCAGCTAGGAAGAAACTCACTCTGCTTATTATTTAGATTTTGTACCATAAATGAGATTTGTAAAATATATACACAGTATTCTCCCTCCCCTGATTAGTGCATAAAAGCAACTGCAGAAAAGAATCCTCATGAAGATAAAATCATGCGTGTATAGGTTTTTTTATGCTGTTGGTAATTCATTTTCTATAACGAACCAGTTAGTTGCTCCATGTCAACTTTACTTCAGCATTAGTTTGGAAGACATTGTTGGTCTTGCCACTCTGATGATACTCCGCTGCCTCATCCTGGGAACCTAGGAGCACACGGGTAGCTGTCAATGCACAGGTAGTTTTTGTCATGAATTCATCAAAGAGCATTGCTTGACTTGGAAAAGGGACAAGCAAATATTGGGGTCAATGAATAAGAAGCATGGTCTGAGTTACTGTTGGGCCATCAAACTTCATGAAATCAAAATTACATAAGACTGTCAAGCCACAACTAGTCCCACAAAACACACTATGATTAAATGAGAATGTTCTCCCTCTGCTATCATTTATCAAATGCAGTTCAATTTATAGTATTTTCTGAATATCTTCCAAGAAAATCTCAACTTCCACAAATATGCCTGTGCTACAAAACAAAAATTCATTGCCCAGGAAGTCATTTTGACTCCTATTGGTCTCATGGGACAAATTAGAAATGCACCATAGTTTGGCATTGCAAAAGTTTGGCAGTTCAAACCCACTAGGTACTATACAGGAGAAAAATAGGATAGTCCTGCTTTCTTAAAGATTCACAAAGCAGCAAAAAATGCTGTTTCCATCTTTAGCATAGACACATCAAAGGACTTATTACTAAAATCTATGATACAATAGCCTACAGTAAGATATAAAACAAATAGCCCATTGAGAAGGTGAGAAAAAGACCTGAACAGAAGTTTCACAAGCGCAGAAACCTGAATGGCCAATAAACATATGAGAAAATGTTCCTGATTATTAGCCATAAGGGGAATTCAAATTAAAATAACTATGAGGTGCCACCTAACACCCTCAAAGATAGCCCAATTCAAAAAATCAGATCTTGGAAGGGACATGGTGAGATAGGAACTTATATCCATTGCTGGTGATCCTGTAGGTATGTACAGCCACTATGGAAATTGATTTGGCGATATCTAAAACAGATGAAAGTAGAGCTCTCATATGACCCATCAATCCCCCTACTCGGCATATACCCAGAAGAAGTAAGAAATACACTGAGCAGACATCTGTGCTCCAATGTTCATCATGGAACAGTTCACAATTGCAAAGAATTGGAAACAACCTAAATTTCTATCAATTGATGAATGGATCAAAAAACTCTGGTATATACACATAATGGAGTACTGTGCATCCCTAGAAAGCAGTGATGAATGCATGAAACATATCATCTCATGGGAAGAGTTGGAGGAAATTGCGCTAAGCGACGTTAGCCAAGCGCAAAAGGACAAGTATAATTGAGTCCACTGAGGTAAGCACAAGAAGCACAGTGGGCATAGAAGATGAGTTATTTAATGCAAATTTCTGGGTTGAGGTCCAGGCACCCTGGTAGGAGTCAGACCCAACCTAGGGATGCATATGGCATCCAACTAAAAAGGAGGAGGCGGGGGAGATTATGGTAGTGGGGAAACAGGGCACTAATCTACCTACAGGGGAGATATTGTTTGTCTCCACAGGAAAGGGAGAGAGAAATCAGACTTCAATCCTGTGAACAAAGCCTTGAGGGCAACATACTGGCATGGAGCAGTGCATTAAAGAAAAGGACTGTGGGGCTGGCCCCAATCCAAGCTATCTATGTTGACCCCCTCTCTAGAAGAATGTATTACACAGAGGACAACACTGAAGATATAGGCTGGAGAGAGTAACCAGTCTGTCCTGACCACTTGGGAGCAAACTAAAAGGAGAGGGAGAAGGTGAGGGAAAGAGAGAGAGAGAGAGAGAAGCTCATCATGATCCACCAAGCCTCCATGACAACATTCCTGCTCTGAGCAGCCAATGCACAGAGGACCATAGAGCCATCCCCAACATGGCACATGCATCCCCTCACTGGCCCACAATGCTGTAGGGGACAACACTAGAGACATAGTGAGGGAAGTGAGTACAGTCACACACACACACACACCACAGGGAAGCAAATCACGATGGGAACACAACAGAGCATCAAGGAGAGTGAAGTCACAAAGTCCCCCGGGGAATCCTGAAAATAGACTTTTGACTGGGGGCAGTACTTGGCACCTCAGCGGACCTGGTTGGAAGACACTCATAAAAGTCAGCAGATAGACCTGGAACTATTTATAGGTGTTTTCCCCCTTAAATTTATTTATTTTATAGGTCTATTTATATAAGATTGGCAGTATAAACAATCCTGGGGTGGGGGTGGAGGAGAACAAGTGACCATCTAGCAGGGAAGCAACAAAGCCCACATGGAAGAAGAACAACAGCCTGTGTGATCATGAGGTGTCGATGGGATCAGGTATCAGAAGATCAAAAACAAACAATTATATTGATGTGAAAGAGAGGGGTCAGAGTGGAGACCCAAAGTCCATCTGTAGACAATTGTACATCCCCTCACAGAAGGGTCAAATGAAAGGGACAATTCAGCCAGGGTGCAGTATCACAGTGACAAAACACCTAACATTCCTCTAGTTCTTTAATGCCCCCTATCATGACCCCAGTTCTACATCACAAATCTGCTAGACTGGAGCATGGACATTGGTACAGATAAGAGCTTTTGACACATGGAAGCAAGGACAGACAAACCCCTCAGAAACAACAGTACGGGGAATAACAATACCATGAGGGTAGGGGAAAGGTTGGGGGAGGGAGGGGGAATCAATAGCAATGATGTATGCATACCAACCCCCAAGGGGGATGAATAACAGAAATGTGGGTGAAGTGATACAGTGGACACTATAATATATGAAATAATAATAATATATCATTTATCAAGGGTTCACAAGGGTAGGAGAGTGGGGGGAGGGATAAAAGAGGAGCTGACAATAAGGGCTCAAGTAGAAAGATAATGTTTTGAAAATGATTATAGAATACGTACAAGTTTACTTGATATAATTGGTTTATGGATTGTTATAATAGCTGTAAGAGCCCCCAGTAAAATGATTATTTTAATTCTGTTTTTATCACTATGAGTGTGAATTTCTTGAATGAACGTGGATTTCGTTTTCTGGTTTGGAATCATTACAGATGCTGACTGCCACATCTTTTATCCCTTGCTGGGGCTGGTGAGATAAAACTATCAATATCGTGGTTAATAGTTGAGTTCTTAACCTCTGCTCTACATGGGCTCCTCTATAAATACTAGCATTGGATTTATTATCTCTTTTATAGGACTTTGTCCTTGAGTAAAAGCAATACTTATTGGGGGTGTTTAGGGTAAATGTGTACCCCCACGTGTCCTGTCCATCACTTCCCATAGACTTCCCCTCCCATTTAAGACATACAAATAGAGATCACCAGCAAGAATATACTGTTACCAAGGTAGCTTTTAGGCAGTGGTATATTATTATTATTATTATTTTACAAAGCAACCTTATCACTTTCAAAGTACTCTTCATTACACTTAATATATTTGTCAAATCTGTGATTCCATTCTTGGAAACATTCTGTTTGGATGCTGACAGCATCTCCCTCGTTTGTTTGTTTTTTCTTCATCTCTTCTGTGCCATCAAATCACTGTCCTTTCATGTCCCTCTTCATTCCCAGAAACAAAAAGAAGTCACACAGAGTGAGGTCAGATAACCAAGGTGTGGAGGAGCAAGAGAGGCATGCTGTGTTTTGCCAAAAACTGGCACAATGAGATGGCTGCATAAGCAGGTGCATTCTCGTGGTGGCAAAACCAGTGCCCCATCTACCATAAATCAGGCCTTTTTTGACACACACTGTTATGCAATCTTTTCAGAACCTCTAAATAGAAACCTTGATTAACAGTCAGAATTGGTGGAAAGAACTCCAAATGCATTATGAGTTGACATTTTTTGTCTGTTTGAGAAGTTGGTGGACATCCAGAATGAGGGTTGTCATCAATCTACATTTCACCTTTTTGGAAATGAGAAAAAGCACTTGTACACTTGAGTTTTCCCCATAGCACTGTCCTGGTAAGCTGTGTTCAGCATCACAAAAGTTTCTACAGCATTCTTCCCAAGTAAGAAACAAAATTTCACACCCGCACACTATTCTCTTAAATTGGCCATCACAAAAAACAAGGATCGAGTGATACTGCTTTTACGAAAAAATTCACTATGACCAGAGAGAACCTTCCCAGGCGACACCACTAGGTGCACTAACTCAAAGCAAGTTGCTTGATGCTTGCCTAGAGGGGGAAATGCATACTATGAAAGTTTTTCTCTGCCCAGTGCAATTCCTTTTTATTTTTGTACCCCCTCGTATCTTAGATGGCCATAGACTAGCCATTCAAGCTATTTTAGGCTTGTCTCGCTGATGAGCTCTCCATTCCCCTGCCCTAAAACAACAACAAAATAAATAGATAAAAACAGTACAATAGGGGGGGAGCGGGGAGGGAGGGGAAAAATGAGGACTAATGTCGGGGGTTTAAATGGAGAGAAAATGTTTTGAGAAACGATGTACAAATGCGCTTTACACAATTGATGTGTGTATGGATTGGGATAACAGTTGTATGAGCCCCTAATAAAATGTTAAAAACAAAACAAAACAAAACAAAAACAGTACAATAGAGTCTAATCTGACTCACAGTGAACCTACAGAAAGGGTTAGAACTGTATTTGTTGGTTTCTTAGACGGTAAATTTTTTTAGAAAAGTTTGTCTTAAAAATTCTGGAAGTAGTTCTGTCCTATGGGGTTGCTAAAAGGTCTGTTTTCACTAGACAAAAGTTACAGTTGTTATGGGTTTTTTTTGCATATTAAAATCTTTAATGTAACTTAAATGCTAGAGTATTGAATCATAGTCAATGTCTTTGAAAATTCTTACTTTTATGAAGCCACAATCAAATCTTGTTATGTACCAATCATCAGAGTGTACAAAGTGCAAAATCTTCATCATTACTCTGGCATTTTAATTTAGTTTCTGCTAAATACCTAATCAATTCTGCCAGCAGTAATGAAAGTGTTCCTAGCATTTACTTGGTCATTTTGATCATGCTATACATCCCATAAGCAGACCCCACCCACAAATGTCACTCCATTTTAAAAATAATGGTTCAACTATGCTTTTATAAGTCTGAATTACATACATTGACAGGGAAAATGATCAATTATTATTTTCTTCACACTTCCACATTGCTCAGGTAAAGAAAAATGTAATCATTCAGTTTGAATATACACAACACCAAAAAAAATTCACACTTAAGTGGAAGCAAATGTGGGCTTGTGTATCTGCAACATGAAAAATTATGCAAGGAATTTGAAGGATTTTACCGAATCAGTGAAATGAAACATGGTTATATTACTAGAAAAAGTGGCAGAAAGTTGCCAGCATGATTGCCATTTCCAGATTCAGGAATAACAGGTAATTTCTGGTGGCTGAAACCTGCAATCTATCAGCAAAGATTATTTCCAAAGTCACAATTCTAGTTAAGCTCTCTCCTATTCTTCTCTACTCATTGAGAAGTACATTGGATGTCTTGGTGTCTCTTTAAATTCTAGCTATCTAAAATTGGGCTCTTAATTTTTTTTCCTCCCCAAAATACTACTCCATTTGATTTTTATATTTCAATCAATGTTTTATTATTATATTGAACCTTGATGCAAGATTGAGGTTTGAATATTTCTGTATATTGAGTTCTGTGTTCCTTTTCCCCCATTGACTTTTTTATACATTCCTACTACCCCACCCCACCCCCACACAACACATGTAGGCTCTATCCTCCCAAATTCACGTTCAAGCAAAGCCTAACATAGATCTATAGTTGTTGCTATTAGTTACCATCAACTCTACTCCAACTCATAACAACCCATTAGTGCAGAACAGTGCTACTTCAAAGGGATTCAAGGCTGACCTATCTGAAGTAGATTGACAAACCTATTTTCCCAGGTGTTTCAGGTGAGTTTGATCCCCAAGCTTTCACCTGGTCGTCGAGTGTGCCTCCCAGGCACTCCTATGTACATCAATAAATACCTTCTACTTTGTTTAGTGCCTCCTCTCGCTCTCAAGTTCTCATTTTAATTTACATTACATAGACACCAAGTTTTAGCTCATGCTGAAAACCCTTCCATTTCACAGACAGAACCCCTCCAGATGCACATAAACATTCTCTTTGGTTACTATAACTATATAGCCTGGAATTCCTTCTGAATCAATAAATTTGCTATGTTTTTAATCAGTAAAAGAAAAGGATTACGTAAGGATTTTGGTTTTTTTCAGTGAGAGAGATCTCCAAACTTTTTATCTAAAAATGTTATTTGAGTTTCTTATGTGTGTGTGTAATTTTCCCCATCTGTCCATTTGAAGAAGTTAGTACCCATTTATATAATAGTACTATATTTATGTAAATGTTTATAATCTGCAAACATTGAATCATATTTAGTATAAGTTTATATTTCATCCAAAATCATGCGACTTAGATACCAGCTTTTCCATGCACATTTATGTTCCGTATATTAAAAGTCATTTCCCTCTTTTTGGTTATGACATGATACTAAGTCTCCTGATGTCAAACTCAACACGATAAGGGGTTCTCAACCATTCTTCATTCTTAATATACTTACATACTTAATATACTCACAAATATTAAGTGTGTGTGTGTGTGTGTGTTTGACATACATGGGTACAGATAAGAGCTGGAAACACAGGGAATCCCGGACAAAGAAACCCCTCAGGACAAATAATGAGAGTAGCAATACCAGGAGGGTAAGGGGAACATCCTTAACTCTTAATAGTGGTAATGGGTGTCATGATATATCATTAACTACTTCCTGCTGAGGCTGGGCAATGAAGGGGGCTAACAGTTGGAAGGTCTGGCAGCGGACTCTAAGGGTGAAACAAGATTTGGTTGAAGGTCAGGTTGGAGATGGCTTTCATTCAGCCCTGCAAAAATTTAAACACACAGGGAGCCAACAGTAACAGTACACAAATTATTGCCAAAGGCCCAACAAGGGGCATAATCCATGACACGACAGAACTTTGAAACCATGAAGAGGGGCCGGTGGTGCCTCACTGACTTTTTCTGATTTCCTCGGCCATGTTGCAGAGCACTTTAACATTTTGCTCATCTGTACCTGATTCGTTAATGTAGTAACAACATTCTTCATTCAAAAACATGCATGTTCCCCCTTTATCTGCTATTAGTAAATCAAGGGCTCTGTGATTTTGTAGGGTGACTTGGGCTAAGAATGTTCATTGTTTTTGGAGGGAAACAAGTGAGTTAGAAGTGGAATCCATGATGAATTGTACTTTGTCATTAAAGGTTTGAGCCTGAATGTTGGTTTGTCTTATTGCTCCTCTGGACACGCCAGCTGCAGTTAAGGAGGAGGCGAGGCTAAGTCCCACCAGTACTGGCAGGAAAATTGCTAGCTTGGTTTTAGATCTGGAGTGAACGTACAAGTTCAACAGCTATTGGAATTCCTCTTGGCTCTACATTGTGAGTTGGGGCACTACTGTTACTGGGAGGCAGAGGATATGGCTTGGAGGTATTGAGGCAGTTTGTTAGGGTCCTATTGCATCAGAAGAAGATTCCTAGGGGGCTTTAAGTGAGCCTTTAATGGTCTCCGTGTGATTATAGCGTAGGCTTGAGGCCTGTGTTGTGGATAATAGATAAAATAGGGGGTAGCTGATACTAGCCTGATCTTCAGATGCAAATAATGGTACATTAGGAATGAGGGCAAGACAAGGTCGCTGGTTTTGCCTGAAGGGAGGGAGCTTATCGGAACTGCTGCCAGCAGCTGACATTGAAGGGAGGCCCAGATAAAACCAGAGGAGCTTTCTATTCCAGAAGTATTTAACAAAAGGGCTGTTTCTTGGATCAGTTTTATCCACTGGAAGGGGTTAGGACTGTTGTCTTGTATTGTAAGTTGGGCTAATAGGCTAAGTTCATTATTTTGGATGTCTTTAGCTACTTTGTCAGTGCTTTTTGGTGGGTGGGGAACCTGAATATATTCCCTATGGGTTGATAGGATGGCAGAGGGCTTTGCAGCCATGGGGTGTGGATACAGACTTCCCATGACACCTTTTTCCCACCTTGGATCCCAGAGATCTGTAATATATATGTGATACTCTCCAAATTGGTTTCTGGACAGGACATAGCTTTGAAAAATATAGTATTGGTGTGCATTGCACTGATGATGGACATACGAGGAATATGCACACCCCAAGTATGTTTCTGGACACTTTTACAGTACTGCTGTGTCTGGTCATGGAGATAGCAGAGGACCAGGTGGTTCTGCCCGCTGAAGGTGTGTGGGGCACCTGGGTTTAATAGGTGAAGGTGGGTGGGGTTGAAGTGAAAGCAAAAAGTCTGCTGGCAACCACCCTGGTCGCAATGGGCTTTACTGATAACATGGGTTATGCCATTATGAGTCCCTCTGTGGCCGCAGAGGAAGAACTGGCACACATACAACCCCAGGTGTGGAGTGGAGTAGGACGGACAAAAGGTTGTATGTGTGGACAGAGGCCATTATTTGATTGTATGGAGTTGGGAAGACCAAACCTGGGGATAATTTGGCTTAGTAGAATACCTGTACCTGTATCTGCTGTCTCTGGTTTAGTAGGGAAGGCTTCAACCCAACCTGTAAAGGTTTCTACTAATGTGAGAAGGAATCTAAAACTTCTGTGTTTAGGCATATGAGTAAAATAAATCAGCCAATCTTGGCTAGGCAGGTGGCCACATAGTTGGTGTGTGGAGACTTTTGGTATAAGGGCTCCTTGGGTATTGACGGCTTTGCAAATGGAGCAGGTGGAACTAACATTTTGGATGAGCTGGGCTAGTTTAGGGTGACAAAATATTGGTTGCAAGAATTGGGACAAGGCACGGGGCCCAATGTGTAAAGGGGGATGTATTCGGTATAAGAGGTCTTCAGCTTGTTGTGTGGGTAATGCTATTTGGCTGTGGAGAACTCTCCACCCTTCAGGAGTTTTCTTTCCTCCCTTCTGGGTCAGGGCAGCTTCTTTCTGGAGTGTGTAAGTGGGTTGCATTTTGCGGATGGTGAAATAAAGAATTGGGGCTGAGTCAGTAGGGTTGGCAGTGAAGTTTCTGGCAGTAATGTCTGCCTTGTTGTTGCCCTGTGTGACAGGAGAGTTATCAGTTTGATGTCAGTTATCAGTTATCAGTTTGCAATGGATAATAACTACTTTTGTCAGTAGCTGAAGAGCCTGTAAGATATTGGCTATTAATTTACCATTTACAATGGGAGACCCCTTGGTAGTAAGAAATCCTCACTCTTTCCAGATGATGGCGTGACAGTGAGTTATAAGAAACGCATATTTAGAATCTGAATATATGTTATGTATTTTTCCTTTGGCTAAATGGAGAACTCGAGTGAGAGCAACAAGTTGCACCTTTTGAGAGGTAGTCCCCACTGGGAGGCATGCAGCTTTCCAGACTCGATCAAGTGAGACAACAGCACAGGCAGCCTGCTGCTGTCCCTGGGCATCTACAACAGAACTGCCATCAACAAACAAAGTTAGATCTGAGTTAGGATACGGTTTATCAGAGGGTTCTAGTCGGGGCAGCATCAGCTCCTCAACTGCTTGCAGGCAGGAGTGACTGCTAGGTTCCGGCGAGTCTAGGAGGTGAGGCAAGAGAGTTTCCGGGTTCAAGGAGGGAGCCTGGTGCAGGGTTATGTTAGGGTTTTCAATGAATATAACGTGGATTTCCTGCAAGTGGCTTGGAGACAGCAGAGACAGAACCTGATTCTAGAGGAGGTCCCACAGCCTGTGGGTGGATAACGTCTGGATGGGCTCTCCCTGTGTTAACTTTAAGGCTTCTTTATGGGTGGCAGTTGCCGCCAGGGCCAGGGGCATGATGGCCAACCCCTGACTGTCATGTCCAATTGTTTGGACAAATAAGCTACAGGGGATAGAGCGGGCCCCAGGAGCTGAGTCAGAATTCCAACTGATATACTTTGTTGTCAGTGTAAAGTGAAAAAGGTTTGATAGGGCTTGGTAAGCACAAAGGTGGGGAGTGAAGGAGAACATGTTGGAGTTTGTTAAAGGCAACCTTGACTAACTGGGCAGACAGGGGTGGCCTTAACAGCTTCATATAGGGGTTTAGCTAACAGGGAAATTTTAGGAATCCAACAGCTGAAAAATCCTACAAAGCCTAGGAAAGAAAGTATTTGGTCTGCGGTTTCTGGAGCTCACCACCTGGCGACGGTCTATTGTAAGTCCCCAGGTGGTAGGAGTGAGCTGCAGGTCCAAGTAGATAACGGTTGTACATGAGAGCTGGGCTGTAGCTTGTGAGACTCGATAGTCTTTAGAAGCTAAGAAGTTCAAGAGTTGAGCTGTATGCTCCAGAGAGCAGGCTTCAGATGGGCTGCACAGCAGGAGGTCATCTAACTAACTGAAGCAGCGTGGATGGCAAGAGGAGACAACACAGAAGGTCAGTGGTTAGTGCCTGGCTGAACCAACAGGATGAGTAATGGAACCCCTGAGGCAAGACAGACCAGGCATATTGGGAGATGGTTCCAGTGTGTGGGTCCTACCAAGTGAAGGCAAACAGAAGCTGGCAGGCAGGATCCAACGGGATAGTACAGAAAGCGTCCTTCAGGTCAGGTTCTGTAAAATGGGTGGTGTCAGGTGGAATATGAGACAGAAAAGTGTAGGGGTTAGGGACTACAGCCTCATTAATAAGGTACAAGTCCTGTACTAGGCAGTATGACCCATCTGCCTTTTTGACAGACAAGATAAGGGTGTTGCATGGAGAGTGTTCAGGCACAATAAATTGGTTAGTTAGGAGTTGCTGGATGATGGGTTTTATGCCTCTGTGGTGAGTGAGGGAGATTGGAAACGGGATGAGATGGGAAAGTGGAAGGGTCTTTAAGGTGAATAAAAATGGGCTGGCGATGTCTTGCGAGAACTGGTTGGGAAGTGTCCCACACTTCAGGGTTTATGTGGTGTGGCAGTGGCGTGGAGGAGGACGCGGGTGGAGGTTCAATGGTAGAGAGCATTAGTAAAAAGTATACTGGGGAAGGAGAAGTGGGTGGGAAGCATTTCCACTGGAGACTAACTCCCAGTTTAGACAGGAGATCCCTATCCAGCAATGGTGTAGGACATGAAGGCATTATTAAAAAGGAATGAGAAAGAGGGGAGTTTCCTATATCTAAAAACAAGGGAGGGTTTACCAAAGGTCTTGAAGGCTTGCCGTCTATACCCACAACCATGACTGAGGAAGGAGAAGTGGGGTCTGAGAAGGAAGGAAGAGCCGAGAAGGTATCCCCATGTCCACCTAAAAGGAGACTGGTTTGCCTGCTACCTTGATTGTTATCCGAGGCTCAGTGAGGGTCACTGGGGTCATTGAGTCCAGGCATCTTCAATGTCATCAGTGACCAGGCCTAGTAGTGCCAACGGCGGGTCAGGGTTTGGAGAGACAGTCCTTCCGCAGCTAGGCGCTGAGGGGCAGTCACTTCTCCAGTGGCCCTGCTGATCACACACCGGGCAAGACTTGCTGGGTGTTTGGGGCTGCCGGCAATGTTTAACCCAGTACCCTTTCTGGCTGCATTTAAAGTAGGGTCCAGGTGGTGGACGGTTAAAGGCACGGTTGGAGTTATTGCTTCCTGATGCCTTCTGACCCCTTCCTTCAGCTAGCTTTAAAGTAGCAACCAAAGCCTGGGATTGCCAACTAGCCTGTTGGTGGGCTCGGGACTCATGCACTGCCTCAGCCTGTTCCTCTCCGGCATTAAAACCTTAAAGGCCATGTGTACCAGGTCATGGATGGGGGTCTGAGGGCCATCCTCAGCTTCCTTAAGCTTCTTTTTAATATCAGTAGCTGACTGTGTTATAAAATGAGTGGCGCAAAGAGTAGCCCTGGCTGGAGAGGCAGGGTCCCACCGAGTATACTGTGTTAAGGCTTCAATTAAGTACAAAAGAAAAGCTGAAGGGTTATCATTTGGTTGCTGAGTAATTTCTCATAGCTTGTCAAAATTAACTGCTTTATGAGAGATGGTTTGTAAGCCGGCCAACTAACATCGTATCATGTGGTCTTGGCTAGCTCTGCGCTCTTGTCCAGTGTTGGTATCTGTTTGATAAGTCCAAGCTGGCTCATCTCCAGGGATCGCCTGAGGGCCTATGGGCATGGTAGCATCTGTGAGGTGGACCTGGTCTGCCTGCTGCTAGGTGGCTCTAAAAACCCACTCTCTTCAGGGGTAAGAGTGGAGGTAAGGACTATATAAAGATCATGCCAGGTGAAGTCATAAGCTTGGGTGAGGTATCAAAACTCTTTAATATAAGTAGTAGGGTCATTAAAAAAAGGTCCCTAAGCATTTTTCTATTTGAGAGAGATCCATGAGGGAGAATGGTGCATGAATTCAGATAGGTCCTTCCACCCCAGCCACTTCACAGAGTGGGCAGACAGAATGGGACCTGGTGTGAGAAGCAACAGGGGAGGGTGGGTAGAGGGTCAGGAGAGGGAAGCAGAAGTTGGGAGAGCTGTATAGGCTGAGGAGGAGCCTGGGTAGGCTCTGGATTCATAGGAGACAGTAGGGAATAGGGTGGAGGATGGGTAGGTGGGAGGGAGTCGGAAGGGTCGGGTGTGGTCTCTGTGGCAGCAGCGGGAGGTAATGGGAGTTTGGAAGAGGCCACCGCAGGTGACTGAGCTAGGAGGACTTCGGCTTGTTGGCAGGAGGAACACAAAGAGGGACAAGAGCAGAGGAAAAAGAGGCTGGAATCTCAGACCATTTTTGGGTTTGGTGACAGAAGTTGTCAAGGTCATGGAGAATATTATAATCAAAAGTACTGTTTTCTGGCCAGCACTACCCGCTGTCTAATTGGTATTGTGGCCACACTTGGTTACAGAAAAAGACCAGATGCTTAGGGCAAATGTCCAGAGCCAGGCCCAGCTCAGTAAGATTTCCCAGGAGGCATCCCAAGGGACTGTCCCTAGGAGAGTTGAATAGAGCACTTCCCATGATGTCTCAAACTGCAGGGGGTACAGGCAGAGGAGAAGGATGTCTCCTGGTCCCCATCTGCACTGTCACTCAGGAAGTGGCCCAGTAACCCTGAGAGTCATCCCTGTCAGAATTAGGGACCCAGGAGGAGAGTCTTGAATTCTCCAGAACAGGAAGGTTCCCTGGTGCAGGCCTGTGGCTTTACCTGGCAGACAGGGACCTTGGATTAGTAAGAGGCACCATGGAAGGCTAGGGAGGGAGAAGGGCCTGGCTTTGTGGCTGGTTAAATGGAGGGCGAGTCAGAGGCCTGTGTTCAGGGTGAGAAAAGGAGGAAGTGGATTTTTTTAAAGTTCTGGGGGGGAAAGAGGAAATAAATTTGAGATAAGGTAAAGAGAAAGTAAATTTGAGATAAGGTCTAAGAGTAGGCACCGCAGAACTGCTGAGGAGAAAGAGGAAATCGGTTTCAGATAAGGTCAGAGAGAAGGCACTGCAAAACCGCCAGCACGCAACACACCAGCAGGTAAAAGTAGCCCAGACTCTCTGCATTGTAGTCCAATCAGAAGGTGCAGTGACCACCAACCCCAGCGCCAGCAGTCCTGTCAGTGGCAGGAATCCCAGGAAGTAGGCACAGAGACAAAAGACTGAAGGCCACATGAGGGGGAAGGTAGACGCAGAGAAAAGGTGGACATGCGAAACGGACCTTATTGTTGCACCCCTTATGGGGAAAAGCAGCTGTTTCCAGCTCCTCTGGGTCCTAGAGTAGCAGAATAAACCCCTGCAGTGGCGCCACATTCGGCCTTCTAGCATATTTGCTTGGTGGCTTTTCAGCTAGTTAGCTGTCCACGGACCCTATGTTCTCGTTTGAGTTTGCTTTTCCTCAGTGTCCAGAAAGACAAGACAAATGAAACAGAATGATTGTGCACAAAATTACTGACCAGAAAAGCATTTGTGCATGCAGGCTTCAGAGGTCTGTGGAAATGGAGGATGGGGCTGTGCTCCGGCTAGAGGGAGGCTGGGGCACCACAGAAGCCCCTCCTACTGGTCCTGAGTTGTTTTAGGCACCAAGATGAAAGGTTGGAGACTGAGACACAGAAAGAGACAAGGCTCAGTCAGGAATGAGAAGTATAGAGAAGCTTTATTAAGGCGAGGGAAAACTCCCGGACAAGTTCTGCAACCCAACGAGTTAGGTAAAGGAAGTCGTGCCTGGCACTGGAGCAGCAGGAGATATATCGGGTGTGAGCAAAGGGCATGTGGGCTGATAAGGGGAAGGGAGGTTTCTTGTGCTGCATTAGCAGGTTTTGGCTAGGGTTGCAAGTTTTGGGTCTGGAGATGACTTGTTAGCAAATCATCTTGCTCTTTGCAAACTTACTTCCCGGAATGCTAGGGAGAAGGGGCTTTGTGAGCCCTGCCCTGGGAGATAAGCTCTGTGGACTGCTGGAGGCAAAGGTTACAAAGTTCAGCAAGTTACTTGTCTTGAGAAGCTGGTGCAAGGGGCTGCCTGGTCTGGACCCAGCCCAAACACCAACCAAGCCAAACTGACCCTCTCCTGGAAGTGGGGGTGGCAGAGAGCAGAACTGAACCTACAGGTTGGGAAGAGGGGTCAGCATGCCACACCCACACAGAGGCAGGCCAGGAGGGAGGAAGAGAGAGCCGGACTGGACCCCACACTGGCACACCAGGCTCAGAGGATGATGTCCCTGTGGGGAGCTAATGGGACACAGAGGGGATGGGGAAAATGATAACAGCACGTGTCCCGCTGTCCCCTTATTGGAGCAGACTGCGACAGAGGACACTTCTGGGGTCACATGGAGGGGAAGCAGCATGGTCTAAAAAACCCAAATTGGAGCGAATCAAGAAAGGCGTATACCTGGATAAACAACCCGGAGGAGAAAACAACAGGATCGACAGTTCCGGGGTCAGGGGAGAGGGGGAGGTGGGGGAAAGGAAGTGGTGTTAACAAACTCAGGGACAAGGGAAAAACAAGTGATCCAAAATCGATGGCGAGGAGGGTGTAAGAGGCCTGGTAGGCTTGAGCAAGGGTAATGTAACCAAGGGAAATACTGAAACTCAAATGAAGGCTGAGCATGATAGTGGGGCAAGAGGAAAGTAAAAGTAAATAGAGGAAAGATCTAGTAGGTAAAGGGCATTTATAGAGGTCTAAATACAGGTATGTGCATACATAAATATACTTATTTATGAGGATGAGGAAATAGATCTATGTGCATATATTTATAGG
>NW_022103932.1:806173-841346 GCF_000313985.2 Echinops telfairi | reverse complement strand
ATCAAGGGTTCATGAGAGAGGGGTAGTGGGGAGGGAGGGGGAAAAATGAGGAGCTGATACCAGGGGCTCAAGTAGAAAGCAAATGTTTTCAGAATGATGAAGGGAACAAATGTGCAAATGTGCTGAACACAATGGATGTATTTATGGATTGTGAGAAGCGTTGTAAGAGCCCGCAATAAAATGATTAAGAAGAAAAATTAAAACAAATCTACAATAACTTAAATATGACTCCCACATGAATTTTGAGAACATCTGAAGAGCAGATTTGACACGTTGAACACTAATAACAGAAGACTTGATGAGCCGAAAGGGGATATCGGGAACATCATACATGAAGAGAGAAAACAATTATTAAAAAGAGAAGAAAATATAAAAGATCAAAGTGGATATCAGGAAAGACTCTGCAACTTGCTCTTGACTGGAAAGCAGCTAAAACAAAGGGAAGAAGTGATGAAAACTCAATTGACCATGTCAAAGGCAGCGTGAGAAGACAAAGTAAATTATTAAAGTGAAATATGCAAAAACCTAGTGTTAGAAAGTCCAAAGGGAAGAATATACTTAGCATAGCTTAAGCTGAAGGAACTGAATGAAAAAAAAATCAGTCCTTTAGTTGTGATGTGGAAGGTTCTATGGGTGAAATACTGAAAGCTGCAGGAAGCCTGAAGATGGAAGGAATACATAAAACCACTCTCCCGAAAAGTACCAGTTGCCGTTCAACCATTTCAAGAGATAGCATATTGTCAAGAATAATGGAATTGATGGAAGAAGTTCAAGTGTACTGAAGCCAATAGCAAAAGATAAGGATCCAGGAATTGATGGAATACCAATTGAAAGATTTCAACCAGCTGATGAAGCACTGGAAGCACTAATATATCTATGCCTAGAAATTTGGAAAATATCTACCAGTCAACAACTGGAAGAGATACACATTGAGCAATATCATTAATATCATGTTCAAGTAAACTATTGATGAAAATAATTCAACAATGTACTCAACAAGTAACTGCTAGAAATTCAAGCTGGATTCAGAAGAGGATGTGGCACAAGGGATATCATTTGACTTCAGATGGATCTTGGTTGAAAGCAGAGAATACCAGAAAGAATTTTACTTGTATTATGTTAACTATTCAAAGCCATTAGATTGTGTGGATTATAACATGCTACCAGTCAACCAACTGGAAGAGATCCATAATTATACCATTCCAAAGAAAAGTGGCCCAACAGAATGTGGAAATTATTAAACAATACCATTATTATCATAGGCAAGTAAAACATTGAGAAGAATGGGAATTTCTGAATGCCTCATTTTATTCAATATTTCAGGTGCTCATGTGCAACCTGTTCATGTACCAAGAAGCTTTCATTCAAATAGGAGAAGAGAATGTTGCTTGGTTTAAAATCAGGAAGGTGTATGTCATGGTTGTATCCTTATATCATGCATATTCAATTTGCATGCTGAGCAAATAATATGAGCAGATGGACTATTTGACCAAATGAAGAAAAACATGCCATCGGCGTTGGAGGAGTGCTTTTTAACTAGCTGCAATGGGCAGATGACACAACCTTGCTGACTGAAAGCAAGGAGGACTTGAAATATTTGCTGGTAAAGATCAAGGACTGCAGCCTTCAATGTAAAGAAGACCAAAATCCTCACAGCTAGACCAATAGATAACATCATGATAAATGAAGAAAAGATTGAAGTTGTTAAGGTAATCATTTTTCTTGGATACACAGCAATGTTCATGAAAGTAGCAGTCAAGAAATCAAACAATGTACTGCTTTAGGCAAATCTGCTGCACAAGACCTATTTAAAATATTGAAGGGCAGGGATGGGACTTTGAGGACTAGGGCATGGTATTTCCCTTTTTAAAAACAGTTTGGCACTTCATCCACTTATCATACAATTCAATAGTTCAACTATATCAAGATTTTTGCAATCTTTAAGGTCATGGTATTTTCCATGACCCCATATGCATGTGAAAGATGGACAATTACTAAGGAAGAACTCTGAACAATTGATGCATTTGAATTATGGTGCTGGCGAAGAATATTGGAAGGACCATAGACTGCCAGAAGCCCAAACAAATCTGCTGTGGAAGAAATACAGCCAGAATACTCCTTAGAAGCAAGAACTACTTGACTTTCTCTCATGGAATTTGGATGTGCTATCAGGAGGGACCAGTCCCTGGAAAAGGACACCATGCATGGTCAAGTTGAAGGGTAGCAAAAGAAGGAAGTCCCTTTATGAGGTGGGCTGACATGATGGCTGTATCAATGAGCTCAAACATAACAATTGTGAGGGTGTGATAAGATTGGACAGTGTTTCATTCTTTTGTGCATAGGGTTGTTATGAACCAGAAACGTCATTCCACACCTAAGGACAAGAGCTTATAGCGTAGCAGGGGTCCTCAAACTTTTTAAAGAGGGGCCAGGTCACTGTCCCACAGACCGTTGGAGGGCCGGGCTATAGCTTAAAAAAAAAACTATGAACAAATTCCTATGCACACTGCACATATCTTATTTTGAGGTTAAAAAACAAACGGGGCAAAAACACCCGGCAGGCCGGATAAATGTCCTCAGCCGGCCGCATGGGGCCCATGGGCCATCGTTTGAGGACCCCTGCAGGGTACTGAGTTTCCGCTTAGGTATGATAGCGACGGTGGTGATGGCTGCACAACATTGTGCATTTTTGTAGTTCTTGTTATTAACTGCTGGGAAGTAGGTCTCCGACTCATGAACAGCAGAAGGAAGCGTTGCCTCGTGCCGCTCCGCTCCCATGATTCTTGTCCAAACTACAGTTATGATCTATAGGGACTTCACTGTCTGGTTTTCAGAATGTCAAATCTTTCTCTCCAGTTCTTCTCAGGTTGGAAGCACATTGAATGAAGGCTGTTCACCTTCATAACACTCAAACCTCCACGAAGGGATAGATGGTGGCGACCTACGCGGTGGAAGGGCTGTGGCTGCTCAGGAGATGCTCCAGCGAGAAATCAAACTGAGTCTCTTGCCTGCAAGAGGAAGATTCTACCCAGGACCTCATTTGAATGCCACCGAATTGGAGTTTTTTAAGGGAGAAACAAATGGCAGCGGTTGGACTCCGAGGATCTTTTCATGAGTTGGCCACCCACTTTAAAAGACTCCAGACGCCCTGCCCCCGCCCCTGGCCGCCTGGTGCTGGTTCGCCAGCGGTGCCTGTGCAGGCTGCGGAGGAGCCGCTCTGCCGGCGGCTGGCGCAGCGCTAGGGCGGAGCAGGTGGGCGGGTGCGGCGGGCGGGCTCGGAGCCCGAGCCGGGTCCAGCGCCAGCCTTCAGCTGCTTGGAGCCCTATGAAGGCACGAGGGGCCGCGGGAACAACGCTGCCGCAGTCCCAGGTAGGTGCGGTGTTTGAGCCCTCTCCATCCGGTCTGCTCTGTAAACTGGGTGGACAGTGAGCGGAGCCGGGGCCCGGGCACGAGCTGGAGTTGGGGAGCCTAATGGGCGGAGTTGTGAAAACTCCGCCTCCAGCCTGCGGACTGGGCAAGGCGCGGGCGCCCTGGGCAAAGGCGAGTGGAACCCGGCGCACCCATCTGCGGTGCAGGCCTGGGATGGGGGAGGGAACGGCAAGTCTTGAGTAGCCAGCGCTACGCGATGGGAAGTTTCCATTGCTGGTTTTCATTTTGGGCCTGGCGGGGACATTTTCTTGAGAAATGAGCTCAGTATTTGAGAAGACGGGGCCAGGGGCTTGGGAGATGTTCCAGTTCACACCGTGGACTAGGGTCATTTGAAGGATCGCTGCTCCTCTGCCTTCTCCTGGAGCAAGGACTGCAGACAAGTGTAGTTGGTTTGGCATATGGGTAAACAGGGGCCTGGGGGCGGCTGAGAGCGCAGGGACTCTCCTGGAGGTGCCTGCTCTTCTGGCCGTGGAGGGATAAGCTGGCAGGCCTGCTGCATGTCTGTCCAGGATTTGGAGCAATCGGAGCTGATGGGTTGGTGACAGAAAGGTAGTCTGTCCTTAGGTGCCAGTTGAGGCTTTAGGTTTGCTATGCTGCGACCTGTGAGCTCCCTCTGGTTCACCATTTCTCAGGGGTGCCTTTCTCCCATCACAGAGGAGAGAGGATGGCATTCAAGGTTTCTGGGGCCCTCAGGCAGGGCAAAGTCTTTTCAACCCGGTTTTGCCCAACTCAGCCTTGTCCCCTAGGCTCAGGCCCTTCCCTGCCATTCCTATATTGAAGCAGCACCTGCCATCCTGAGATTCGATCTCCCCATCTGTAGAACGACACCTTGGGTTTTCATGCTTTCTGAGGTATTTCCACTTTGATATCTAATGACATATTGCTTCCGGGCCCCTGGACACCGTCCCATGACAGGAGGAAGAGGCTCAGAGCAGGAGGATCTAGGAGGGCTGGGGCTGGGCAGCCTCGGGGCCAGGCGGGAATCCTCTGCTGCTCCAGCCTTTTTGTTTTCAAGGCCTTGCTGTTGTTAGGCGTTGCTGAGTCGGTTCCGACTCATCACTGTGCTGTACATGGGGTCACTACCCTAGGTCAAATAGCACCTCCTGGTCTTGTGCCAGGCTCACAATGGTTGTTAGGTTTCAGACCATTGTTGCAGCCAGTGTTTCACTCCATCTTGTCAAGGGTCTTCCTTTTTTTCCCCTTCTGTCCCTCTGCTTTGCAAAGCATGAAATACTTCTCTGTGGACTGGTCTCTGACAACAGATCCGAAGAACCTTGGATCTAGTAATTCATACAACAGAGCCTGTGGGGCAGTGGATGAAGGGCACCACCCCACACCCTGACACACTGACACTCCTTCCTAGTTCCTTTATTACTTCCTCGGTAGAATCCAGAAGCTATGCTCTCTTTGATTTGGCCTCGGGTTTAGAGCACATACAGGTGTTTCCAAGGGTGTCCCAAACCACCATCGTTGGTTTTCTCTGGCAAATTATAGCAATAGAACAACATCCCACAGAGTGGCTGTGTATGTGTGTGTGTATCATAGAAAGTGAAGGTGGAGGCACGGAGGAGGAGGAGGGGAAAGAGAGAACTACCAGATGAAATATAACATTTGTGCTCACAGGGCTGAGGGGTGAGTAGGGGCAATGTCCCTGTGGGCGCAGGCTTGAGAGGCATCATCAATTTCTCTGCACATCCCCAAACCCCAAGCCTTGTCAGTTACAGGGCCTGGGTTTGACTTGAGCAGTGTGTGAGGTGGGAAGAGCAGGTGAGGAGCATACTTAACAGTGCATCCTCTGAGTTCTCAGGAGGAGAGGACCAGGATACTCCGTTGTAATCTGAGAGATCTTGGACAAGCTTCAGTTTCTCCACCTATGAAATGGCTAGGGAGAATGGGCAGGACTGAAATTAAAATTTTAACCCTTGAATTTTAAACTCAGAACTCTTTTAGCAAGCTCCATGTTTCACAGAAGCTGAATTTGCTAAATCGGTCAGGTGAAGTTGCTGTGGAAGTAGGGCTGGAGTGTGGAGGCTTTGAATATTACTCACTGCCCTTCCCAAGAATCCTGATGTAGGGATACTTCAAAGAAGAGGGTCCCTGGGACTCCTGGTGAGGGCTGCTAGGGGCACATTGAAGGAGGGGAGTAAGATGCAAAGCATAGCCTGTTCAGGTGGGTGCCTATCCATGGTAACTCTAAGGACCAGGAGCCAGTGGCCTTGCCTGTACCTCCCTACTGTATTTACTTGGCAACATCTTCCAGGCAGAATCTAAAGTTAGAAAGGGAGAAGAGGTTTCTCATTGTGGTCGGGCGGAAGTGACTGAGCCCCTGACCCTACTGGTCACCTGCAATAGTCTGGGGAAGATACACTGTCATTTTTCCTGGGTGTCTGCCCTGGTAGTGTGAGTGAAAGAGCTGAGAGAAAGGGGTTCTAGGCTAGCCTGGAGCCATATGGCTGCTCCATATTAATTCAGAATTTTCCTTTTCCCTTTTCTGAGCTTGAGTGGGGCTTTGGGACATCCAGCAGATAGGTTTGGGAAAGGTAGCCTGGTAGAGTGTTGACAACAGAGATTGAGAACCCAAAGGAAACACTCAAGGCCCCAGGTGACCTAAGAGGTACAGATGCAGGGGTTGGGATTGGGCACTTAATTAGGATGGACTGGCAGGACCTACCTCAGGCACTGTAAAGAGGTCTTATGATACGCAACTGGCCAGGAGTGGCAACGTGTTGGGATGTTGTGGTGATTCTTGCCCTGTTTGAATATGAGTCACGCAGACAGGTGGGGGATCTGGAGTAGAGCTTCAGATTGCTTTAAGATGCTGGAAATTGTATCAGGACAGCCTCTCCTGTTTCTGCCCAGCTCCTGTCATTACACTGACCCTAACTGTGCTATCTGGCCAGATATAAAGGGATTCCTCCAACCAAGACATCTGCTTCCAGAAAATTCCTTCATCCTAGAAAACTCCTCCTTTGACTCTTAGGACTGCAAAGGATGATGGAAGCTTGATGGCAAAACTCAGTATGTGCTCCAGAGAGGGTAGAGAATCTGCCTCTGATGGCCTTCCCTCTGCTACTCATCACCCGTCCCTCTCCCCTGTCAATTCATACCCAGGCCAGGTTGTCCATGCTTCCCAGAGGGGCACGCAGCAGGCTTCTTGTAGGCAGGAGGCTTTCCTGTGCTTCCATTTCAGTAGGCTCTCTTCACAGGGGAAACCCGCCCAACTGGCCCATTTGATTGGTGTGGAGGATTCAAGAGGTGTAGCTATTTGTATCACTTATCTACCATCTTTAGAACAAGAAACATTCCTCAACTTGTCTCCTACTTCAGCTATTCCCCACCCCCTTTCTTTCCTCTCTGTCACAGGCTGGCCTTTAAGCTGGTTTCTCTGCTTGCTCACTCGACTGCCTCACTTGCCACTCTTTCGTCCCACTCCAGTCTCGCTCTAACCCTTTCCCTCCCGGGAAGGCTGTTCAGAGACTTTGGCTGCTATGTCAGTGTCTGGTTCTGCAGGGTGGGCGGCCCCTCCATTGTCCCTTCCTTTCTTCCTTCCCTTTCTCCATTGGCCCTGTGCTGTCTACCAACTCCCTTCTTTGGCCATTCTTCAGCCTGCTGGCTCCTTCTGTCCCAGGGGCATCAGTTCCTCAGGACCCAACCTCTTATCTGAGTTACTTAGTGCTTTCATAGACCAGAGGAGGTACACTGGTATAGATTGGAACTGAAAATACAGGGAATCCAGGGCGGATGAGCCCTATAGGACCAGTGGTGTGAGTGGCAAAACAGGGAGGGTAAAGGGAGAGTGGGTAGGAAAGAGGGAACTGATTACATAGAACTGTGTGTGACCTCCTCCCTGGGGGACAGACAACCAAAAAGTGGGTGAAGGGAGACGTCGGACAGGGCAAGATATGACAAAATACCCATTTATAAACTATCAAGGGCTTATGAGGGAGGGGGTGGCGGGGAGGGAGGGGGAAAATGAGGACCTAATGTCGGGGGTTTAAGTGGAAAGAAAATGTTTTGAGAAACGATGTACAAATGTGCTTTACACAATTGATGTGTGTATGGATTGGGATAACAGTTGTATGAGCCCCTAATAAAATGTTTTAAAAAAAAAATGCACATTCCACCTGAAAAAAAAAAATGCGCTTTACACAATTGATGTGTGTATGGATTGTGATACGAGTTGTATGAGCCCCTAATAAAATGATTAAAACAACAACAACAAACAAACAAACAAAAAAGAGTAATGCCATAAGTGAATGGGTTCAACACAAAGAAATTATTTGTCACAGTTCCTAGGCTCCGTAGGCTCTGCGAGAAGGTCCTTGTCTATTTAACTTCTGATCGTGGTTCCTTGGAATTCTCCGAGTGTCTTGGAATCTGTCTTAACCCACCTCTCTTTGGTTCACTTGCTTAATCACTTATTTAATCTCTTTTAAGATCTTTTAGATCTTAAAACAGATCGACTCAGGACATGCCTTACACTAATCTTGCCTCATTAACATAACACCAACAGGCCATATTAAATAGGATTGCAACCACAGGCACAGAGAATTTATAACACATTTTGAGGAGGGCACAATTTCATTCATAACATCCTCCCCCCAACGCATGGCTCCTGCTTACCCCTTGGTGCTGCTGTGATCCTAGAGCCAATGGCCTACAAACCTCCCTATGGACTTTGCAAGTAATCATGCCCCAGTGACCCAAGGACCTCCCATTTCATAGGGTACACCTTTAACCCCACTCTCTCTAGAGTGCCCACTTGGGCAACGGACAGTTTGCTCACTATCTCATCAGTATGTGGTGCCTTCTCTACCCCATGTGCTCTGTGACTGGCCCTGTCCACTAAGCTTTAAAAGAAATCACCCACTGTGACCCACCTGGATGATTGCTGTAGCTCCTTCCATTCCCTACCTCAGAGCCAGGTAACCATTTCACTTTCTTCTTATCACAGTGCTCAGTGGCACAGCCTCACTTAGATGCTCTCTCTCCCCTGTGGGCTCTTTTGTGCCCTCGTGAACAGCCAGGCGCAATTTTTCATGCTCAGGTGCATTGTGTTTAAGTGGCAGCTTGAGTGGAGCGTGCCTCTGTTCCAAGTCTGTGAACTCGTCTGAAATGGCGGCTGTACCGGGGGCTTGGTCGATACTTGTGATGAAGTGCTTATGTGTGCAGGAAGGCAGCAGGGTCCACAGGTCTGCGTTGGAGACATGTGGAGTGGCCTGCTCAGTGCCACACTGTTGCCTGTGCCGTCAGGGTTGTGAGCAAGAACTTCGGGACAGTGCAAGTCCATGAGGCCCAGACTTGTTTAGGAAGGAGTGGAGAGGATACTGGGGAGCTAGGCTCACTGCCCATTATTGCCACTTTTCTTTCTACAAGTGTCACCTTGAAGGGAGCTCGATCCAGTTGCCATGACAACAGTTAACAAAGAGCAGCTTCCTGCCCTTCAATGAAAGATGCTGGTTCACCCAGAAGCTAGGGACCAAGAATATTGTTCTGAAAGATGGAGTCTATTAGTCAAGCATTCTCCCTCACCCTCACCAAGGCTGACCCCACCCTACAGGGGATTATCTCCACCCTCCAAACATAAATGTCATCTTGCCATCATTTCATCTTTGTATGCTTTCTCAGGGTGTTGGGGGAGGGAGAGGAGTAGAAAGCAAGAAAGGGTGTAGGGGATATGCCTAGTCCCACCATCAGGCTCATAGATGGCACATCATTCACTCAGGATAGGGAAACTTTTTTTTTTTTTTAATCTCTGTAGACATCCAAACTCAGAAGTTTGGACTCCCCTGCCTGGGATTTCCCCACCTACTGGTTCTGTGCCCAGTTATTCCCTCCCTGGGCTCAGAGCCTTCCTCTGTGAAGTGGAGAGAAGAGTTATCATGGCTGTTGCTTAATGGAGTAGGATCATGGTGGGCAACCCTGTGGCCAACCTTGTAAATGCTCAGAGCTCAGCACCCTCAAAAGGTGGAAGTGTGTGCATTGGGAAAGGACAGGCGAATAAGAGTTGGTTAGGTGGGCCAAGTCAGTGGCCAGGACGAAACGGCTACAAGAAGCAAAGCTTGTGGAGTTCCTGGAGTACTTCAGTTCTTTCCTGAGTTAATTACTCAGAGCAGGAAGGGACTTCTTCAATTATTAGTGCTCTTACTAATGGGGGCCGCTGGCGGGCTAGATGATAGGACAAAATCCTCTCTAGGCCAGGGCATTCCCACCATGTACGGAACCTCATGAGTGAGCTGTTACACCATCGGGAAAACCCTCCAACATCCTATGCCTCTTGCTCCCCTGCCCCGGTGCCTCTTCTTAGAGGGCCAGCCTGTAACCACTTCCAGGACTCATTCTACATTATGAGGGCCTTTGCTAGGCCTTCAGGGCCTTGGCTGAAGAATATGCTTTCTCTCCTCTGGCAGTGTTGCTAGAAGCAGGGGTTAGACCTCATCTGAGATTAGGAGATTTGGCCCTTCCCCAACTTTGAGGCCTGAGTTTATGCTACTGGTAGCGTAAACAAGTATATATTCCTGATGCCATATTGCTTCTCAAGAATATGGCACAAAGCCTTCAGGAGACTAGGACAGTGGAGACCTGGTTCTGGGTAAGGGTGTTGCATCCCATTCTAGTCTTACAACTGATGGGCTGCTCAAAGCAGATCCAATTGTGGAGGTGTTAGAACATTCAGTCAGATTGGTGAATTATTCCGTAGGAACTGTGAAACTGCTAAGAATTCCAGCCCAACCAAGTTGATCCCAAACCTAACTATTATATGTGGGGTCTTTGTTGACAGAGCTTTCAGACACAGAGGGTTTTCTTGGGTCTAGATAGGCCAATGAACCCTGAGGTGCAGGTGCATGACTTTATACACTTCAATTGGTCATGGTTCTGTCTTCCAACTAGATTTAGAAGTCAAGGTCAAAGATAAGTCCATGTTTACAGCCCACTGGACATAGACTAGTCTGCATAGATGCAGTATAATGTGCATCTAAACAAACATTTATACTATTGAGGTGCCATTCAGTGCCAAGTCGACCAAGCCTTCCAGGACACCCTAAACATAAGACCTTGGCTTCTGTGCATCTGTTCTCCTTCAGCAGCTACCCATCTGGCTACTGAGTATAGTTTGAGGGTCCCTGAACATTGGGGTAGACAATTGATACTAGGAGGAATGTTGCCATTGTTCACCAGATATACAGCTTCAGAGTAGCAATTTTCATGGAGAAATACCTGTACAGTAGTGCCACCCCTCTCTGTGCAAGAATCATGACTCATGTAGACAGTGGAAATGTGGGGTATGGAGAAGCCTGCTCCTCTTAAGGGCAAGAATGTTGAAACTGGAGAATTATAGGGACTTGTGGACCACTAGAATGTCTGGCCACCCAAGGAGCAATGGAATAGGTGGCCTTAGAATCACATCGCATTTTTATAATTTTTAATAAGAATTATATCATTTAGTCATTATAACTTGTAATGGAAGTGTCTCCAGTTTACATTTTATAAAGTGACACCCAGTGACATATGGCTGAAAAATCAAAGAGTAGTATTCAGAGCTCAGTCCTCTGCCTCCCCTATGCGTACCAAAGAGCTCAAGAATAGATGGAGGCCCAATGTGCAGAAGCAGCAAAGCAGGCTACAAGAACTCCCCCCTTCCTCTGACCCTGTTCTCTAGCATGGGCTCAGCTCTGGACCTTCTTCTGTGACCTGCTCTTTGTGTCGCTCCATCCTGTGGAAGATGCATTACACGGGGTCTAATGTCAAACATAGCAGCAGGTTATGTGGCCTCAGGAGCTCCATGGAGCGATGCTGGGGCTGAAGGAAATGGCTTGCCAAGTCTTTATTTCCCATGCCCCACCCAAAAGGGTTCTTGGTCATGCACCCTGGACAGTTCCTTCACAGGCACATCTTGGCTTGGACAGTAGTAGGTGACTTCAATAATCGATTCCCCCCTTTAGGATCAGACACTCCCAGACTCACCAAGGTAGAGAATGAGGTTTCTAATATGAATTAAACTGAATGTGCATCAGTTGCCCCATCTTCCAGTGAGGACTAGTTTCCAGCGCCTTGGGCTTCTGGAGGGGTTCAGAGAAGGCAGGTCTCTATTAGAGCAACTCATCCCCTTGCCCCATCTGTCTCCATGTGGGCACGGGCTAAGAATCTTGAGCAACGTGGCAATGTCTTTTCTTCACATAATCTTCTTATTGTTGGCACCTACCCCATCCTCCTAGATTGGAGAAGTTGACTTGGTCAGAGTATAGGCAACTGATTGACCAGGCTCTTGGTCGTGTACCAGGATGAGGAAGAAGGAGCAGGTATACCTGATGAGCCTTTTGATCCCTGAGTGAAGCCATCCTTCTCTGGCTCTAGGGAACTTTTAGAAAAGGGTCCATACATAGATTATGTCTCAGATGAATTCCCTATGATGAGGGTTGAAGGATGTGAATAGCCCAGGTATGAGACAGAAGGCATTTTAAAGTAAATTATGGTAGAAACCATTAGGTTACAATGTAACATCTTATCATTTGATATCTCTTTTGACTAATATTGTTTAAATTAGTTTCAGTTTTTGACTAAAAATTGTTCCAGTTTTTAAAAAGTGAAAGGGAAATATATTAATGCTGTGGTTAATCCCCTTTGACCATAGACCAGGGATATGAATAGCCTATTATCATGCAGAGGGTATTAGATAATGGAGTAGTACAGATACAGTTATGTTAAAATTTAACACAATCATTGGATCTTTTTTGAACCATTTTAAATTTGTTCCTGTTTTTAATATTTTCTATTTTCTTTTCTATTGAAGTTTTTCTGTTTTATTTTGTTATTCTTGTTAGCTTTTTTGTTTTGTTTTGAGGAGTATGTTTTTCTGTATATGAAATCCAGGTAAATCTATGGAGACAGTAACTGGATTAATGGTTTCTTGGGGGAAGCAAAGGAGGCTGGGGGCAATTGGGGAGCTAATAACAATGAGCACAAGAAAGAGGAAAAGATTCTAATATTGATTATGGTGATGATTGCACTACTCTTCTTGATATTGTTGGACTATTAAATTCATCCCTGTGTTCTCAGAACACCATGGGAGCTGCATGCCATTGAGGAGAGAGGCCTCAGAGGGGCTGAGGTTGTGGGGTGAAATAAACTGGATGGAGTTGCTTTGGGTTTGTGGTGCCCCTAGGGAGATGAGAGACCCATGGGAAGTACCGTCTATACCACTGTGTGGTCAGGAACTTTGGACAGCTGCTCTAGGTCTTTGACCTTCTAGCTTAACCCTTTGCCTTACACTTCTGAGACACGTAGGTCTATTTCCCCTGGCATTCCCGAGAAGGCCTCTTTCCCTCGGCGTCCTAGGCATTGCCCTCAACCTTCTGTTCTCTTCTCTGAGTTCCTGCTCTGAGAGATCACAGCCATTGTCTCAGAACCAAGAACCAAGACCCAAAGTAGTAAGTACTATATGTGTTCTGGGAATTTGCCCATTGACAGAATTTCTCCCATTCCCCTGCCCCCTGCCCTTCATTGTCCTGTGTTTCCTGCCTTAAACAATTCCCATTGGCTTTTGGTGTTGTAAGGTGAGCACCAAGAGGGCCTGCATTGCCTGGTCACCATTACAAGATTACAGAAATCAGATGGATTCTAAACATTCTACATTTTATTTTTACATGCATGAGAAAGGAGAACAAGGGATTCCTTCCTCCAGATGTCTGTCTCCCTGTCTCCTTGTTCTCATAGGACATATATACAAGCTCAGTGAAACAATTCTTTCAGATAGACACAAATCCTGGGATGACAGGTACAAGCTAGGAAAACAAAGTTTTGTTTTAACAAAGATCTCGTGTTACAGAGCTTCCATTTCTTAGGAAGACAGGCTGGGTATGCAGGTCCTGGCCCTTAGTCAGGGAAAGGAGAAAGCCTGGAAGGTTCATCACACGCAGGTAAGAATCAGCTTAGTACCAGTGAGAATTAGTGCTTGGCCACTATCACAGGATCCTTACTCTGTGAGACAAGTCAGAGGGGTTTAGCTCAGGGTCACAGCTATGGAGGCGTTCTAGCTAAGTTGCATCTAAACTAGGTATATAAGTCTCCTAAGTATATTTCCATCCTAAAATAATAATGGGTTGACTCTTCACGTCACCCTCTATCACTAGGAGAATGAGGAAAGGTAAGCAGTAAGAGTACTCAGTGCAGGGCTCTACCTCAAATACACCTGTAACCTGAGGGCTGAAGACTGAAACAACATGGTGTGTGCAGAAGCAAAAGACGCTATATCAAGAGTATTGAATTGTCAGTAGACGTACTGACATTTATTTACTACTTCAATGCCCTACTTGCTATTTTAAGACATATATTATTCTGGCAGACTTGTGTCTGTTATTGTCAATGAATATGAGGGGGTACCCCAAAAACACCAGAAAAAACTCCCCTGGGTGGAGTGCACCCAGTGGCATTTCCTGGGAAGGCTTTTTAGTGCACCCAGTGATGTCACCTTGGAAGGTTCTCTCTGGTCACAGTGAATTTTTTCGTGAAAGCAATTTCTCTCGAACCTCATTTTTTGTGATGGCCAATTTAAGAGAAGAGCATATGACTGTGAAATGTTATTTCCTGCTCAGGAAAAATGCCACATAAACTGTTGTGATGTTGAACACAGCTAACAAGGACAGTGCAATGAGAAAAACTCAAATGTATGAGTAGTTTTCTCATTCCAAAAAGAGTGAAATGTCAATTGATGATAAACCTCATTCTGGACATCCATCAACTTCCCAAACGGATGAAAATGTTGACTCATAGTCCATGTGGAGTTTGTTCCACGAGATCAGACTTTTAATCAAGCTTTCTATTTAGAGGTTCTAAAACGTTTGTGTAAAAGTGTGTGACAAAAAAAGGCCTGATTTCATCTAAGACCCAGATTAAAACCATACCCAAGGTGAATGGGGTGGGGGTGGGGTGGTATGGAGTGGAGACCTAATGCCCATTTGTAGACAATTGAGCATCCCCTCACAGAGGGATCACAGGGAAGAGATGAGTCAGTCAGGGTGCAGTATAGCACTGATGAAACACACAACTTTCCTCTAGCTATTTGGTGCTATCATGACCACTATCATGACCTCAATTCTACCTTACAAATTGGATTAGACCAGAGCATGCACACTGCTACAGATAAGAGTGGGAAGAGAATGCTTGGAAAATTATGATGGCAGCATATGTACAAATGTGTTTGACACACTGGATGAATGTATAGATTGTGATAAGAGATGTAAGAGCCCCCAATAAAAGTATTTAATAAAAAAACAGAAAGTAAACAGTTATTTAAAAGACAGGAGAGAAAGAAAAGATCAAGGTAGATGTCAGAAGAGACTCTGAAACTTGCTCTTAGTCATAGAGGGGTAAGGCAAGAAGAAGAAATGATGAAGTCAAAGAGCTGAACAGAAATTTTCAAAGGGCAGCTTCAGAGAACATAGTAAAACATTGTGAAATGTGCAAAGACCAGAGTTGGAAAATCAGCAGGAAGAACACACTCAGTATATTCTTAAACTGAAAGAACTCAAGAAAAAATTCAAGCTTCAAGTCATGATATTAAATGATTCTATGGGCAAAATATTGAATTATACAGAAAGCATCAAATGGTGATGGAATGCCCCAGCTATAAGGGTGAGCGATCTTTTGAAGCAGCAGCCGGGAGAAACCTGAGGGCCTCAGAGGAGCGCATCCAAGACCTCTGTCTTCAGTGGTGGAGGCTGCTGAGACCAGTCCACCGGAGACTGTGGCACAGAGACTCAGAGGACCATCTTCAAGACTATGGTGTGACTTCTCCTCATCTGGCCTGAGGCTATGGGAGGTGAGACAGAGAAACAAGTGGGCGGACTTTCTGACTCATGGAAGTAAAGGCCAAGGGACTATGTGGCTGAGAAACTGAGTCCCAGAGAGAAAGTTGGCTACCATGTGCTGAGAGGCTGAATACCAGAAAGCTCCTGTGCTGTTCACCTCGGAGAGGTGCTGTTGTGGATCAATGGCTGTACCACATGGATAAATGATTGAAAGAAAAGCTGAATGAACCCCAAGTCCGATAAATCAAGGTATAGGGAATGTAGCTCACAAGTGGTGACTCTTTACTCGGGGAAATAATTTCTTTCACAGTGGCTAGGACAATGGAGTTTGGGTGTAAAAGCTTCATTTGTGGAATATCTTCCAAACATTAATGATAGCTATGAGACAACATCCAACATAAATAAAAGCAGCCATCCCAATGCTAGGAAAGTATGTATGTTTAAGGCTGGGTTGTGTAGCAAAACAGACCAGTGACACTCATGTATGTATAGTAAAGAACTTTCTACCAAGAAGCAACTTTATATCAAGAAGGTGCCCCAACCCAGTTCAACTCAAGTCCATAGGTCCAATGCTAGCCAGAGTCCACTTCCGAATCCCAGAGCTGCAGGCCAATGATGATGCGAAAAAAGTGACGTGCAAAGCAGGGAGATCACAGGCTGGGAAGTGACGAGTAACATGGATCCAACGTCTTAAAGTGAAAATCACAGGACCCCCGGCAGCACCATTAGGACCCGAAAGGAGTCCCTGAATGGTACAAGAGGTTAAGTCCAAATCAACCTATAACATAGAATATTCTGGCTTCACCATACCCAGTGGCACAAGCCTAGAAATATATTTCCCCCAAACCAGAACTTTGAAAACCCTATAGAGCTATTCTACTCCAAATACATAATGAGTAGGAATAGAATTAATGGCAACTAACTGTATCCTCACTTTAAGTTTCTTCTTATTAATAACTAACTGAGAGAGGAGTGTTAAAGTATCTATCCAAAACTGTGCCCAGATTAAAACTGTGATCTATAGGAGTATGTCAAAGATCGTAACTCATTGGAATTGTATTTTACTTGAAGTTACCAAGTTCAACTGTGTCAATTTCACATGTATGGGTAGATTTTCCAAGACTCCTGGGTCAAAACCAAAAATCCCTTTCCTATTCATGACAAAGCAAGAACTATGATCCATGCTCTCATTGATTTGATTTGCCTGACAAGTTCCATATGGACTACACAGAGACAGAACCAGCGTTCACAGCTGTCTTATCCAGTGCTGCTGTCACAGAAATACTATACGGAAAATGCTGTGGGGCAGAAGCTTGGGGTTTTCATAGTCCATGAGGGGCAACCATGACCAAGGAGGGCCTCAGGAAGAAAGGGACTAGATGAACACTCACTTCAATTTTTCACAAGTCTGGGAGGTTTTTTTTTTTAAGTCTGGGGTTCTTCAGATGAATGTGAGGGGCAAAGGTAATGCCAAGCTTTGTCACCCTGTCAAAGCCAATGTTCATTGAACTGGAACATTTGATAACAAGCAGATTTGTACCATTGCTTCGATAATCAGTTTCCAAGCATCTTTTTTTTTCTGGTTTCCTTTACATCTCTCTCTTTTCCATCCCCTACCCTCTTGCCACAAAATCTTTGTTCTATTGCTATCCTATAGGTTCATCAATCTTGGGCTTCATTTACCAAAAAAAAGAAAAACATATAGCACAGCTTCAAGAGGGTAACCCTCAATGGCATAGCACCTCTGATATACAGCCTAATATGAACCAACAAACGTCATCTAAAACAGAATGATAATCACTGGTTTATTTAGCAAATTTTCATGGGGAAAAACAAATCTGCAGTGAGCTTTAAGGAATTATACAAAAGATAAGAAGATTGTAAATCAGAATGTGGACCAAAAGTGGGGGGAAATTAAAAGGCATAAAGTAGCCAAAGAGATTGAGTTAGTTTATTGTGCCAACCTGGCTGATAAACACATGTGGGACTAATTGAAGGGCGGAGGGATAAATGGCTCTGGTGAGCCTTGCCTTTCTAGTTCTCGGATCTCTTGCTTTCTGATGGTCAGACCAGGGTGCTGTTGCCTTAGCCAGTTCCTTGCTTTAGCTGGCAAGGCTTGCCAGCTCTCTTCCCACAAGACGTCCCTGAGGAGAAGCCACAAGGACCTACCCTGATGCAGCCCTGGGTGCTGGAGCACCCGTGTGGAGACCCCTGCCAGCGCTGAGATGCTTACACATTCACTGACTCGGCTTTCCTCCTGCAGTCAGCACCGTTGCATCTGTTTTGTGAGATGGAGGAGGACTTTGTGAATTGGTGTTGGACATATGGGTTAATGTTGCACTTGTGGGCTTGGGCAGCACCGGGTTGGGATGTTTTCTTGATGTGCACTTAGTCTTTATATAAAACTTTCTCTTATACATGAGTTTCTGTGGATTTGTTTCTCTAAAGTACCCAGACTAACACAGAGATGATTAGACTGTAAGTGATCAAATAAACTAGAGATCAGGTTTCAGTTCGATAGGTGTGCACAGTTGAATTTTTTTTGATATGGCTCAGTCTTTTTAATTCTCACCAATTGACTGGGAAGGGGCATGTAAATAAGATGTAGAGGACTCTATGTTGATTGGCCAGTTTTGCCATTTCACTAGCATAGAATGTGTCCTCTAAGAAGAAGGAAGGGGGAATCTCACCATCACTAAGAAAAATGAGCCAGGTGTGGAGCATGTCTGAGATTCCTGTCTAGGAAAGTGGTGCCTGTGGCCAAAGAGGCACCAGAGACTTCAGTGTGGCACCAGTGGCATAAAGTGGTGTGTTTACCTGCCCATAGATTGAATAAAATTAAGTGGGTTTGAGAAAGAGTCTGCCCTACAGAATAGATTATAATCCTGTTGGCCATTTGTCAGCACTAAAAATATTTATAACACTTCCTCCAGCAGGACAGAGGCCAAAGATACCTGTAGCTAAAGCCTAGGTGAGGGCTAGTCAAAGGTGTCTGTAAACTTGGAGAAGAGGCTGTAGTGATAGAACTGTATCAATATTTTTGAACCAAAATTGTAGCCTATTAACCTACCTAATAAACCTTCATAATTTTGAAGGGGGGAAAAAGATAATGGAATAAATACACAGAGTTACTGTCTCCAAAAGAGCTGGTCAACATTTACCATTTCAAGAGGTAGCATGTGACCAGGAGCCAGTAGTGTTGAAGGAAGAAGTTCAAGTTGCAGTGAAAGCATTGCCAAAAATAAGTCTCCAGGAGTTGATGGAATACCCATTGAAATGTTTCAATAGGTTAATATAGCACTGGAAGCACTTACTATGCCAGGAATTTTGGAAGACAGCTACTTGGCCAAATGATTGGAAGAGGTCTACATTTGTACTTATTCCAAGTAAAGGGTCACAACAGAATGCTCAAATTACAGAACAATATCATTGATATCTCATGCAAGTAAAATTTTGCTGAAGATCACCCAACAAAGGTTACAGAAGTACATTAACAGAGAGCTGCCAGAAGTTCAGGCAAATTCAGAAGAGGATATGGAACAAGGGATGTGATAGATATTAGATGGATTGTGCCTGAAAAAAAGAGAATTCCACCAATATGTTTACTTGTGTTTTATTGACTGTGCCAAGGCATTCGACTGTGTGGATCATAACAAACTATGGATAACCTTGAGAAGAATGGGAATTCTAGTTCACTTCATTGTGTGCATACATGACTTGTACATGGACCAAGAGGCAATTGTGTGAGCAGAGCAAGGGCATACATTTAAAATCTGGAAAGGTGTACGTCAGGAATTTATCCTCTCACCATACTTCTTCAAACTGTGTGTTGAGCAAATAATCGGAGAAGCTGCATTATATGAAGCAAAATGCAAAATGCAAAATCGAAAGGCTTATTAATAACCTGAGACCTGCAGATGATTCAACCTTGCTTTCTGAACGTGAGGACTGGAAGCACTTGCTCATGAAGACAAGGAACGCAGCCTTCAGTATGGATTACAACTTAATGTAAAGAAGATTAAAATCCTCGCAGCAGAACCTCTTTTCAGCCCGCAGTCCAGTTTCTCTGGTCCTCAACATCTCAACCACGTGGTCCTTTGGCCTCTGCCTTGTACTGTGGGCTAGGAAGCCCACTCACTCTTCTGTCGCACAGTCTCATGATCTCTGGACTTGGTGCTATAGCTTCTCTGTTCGAGTGCCTCTGGCCTTGGCATGGCATGACTTTTACTGCCTCCACCATTTCAGACAGGGAACCCAAAAGAACATGCTCCACTTGTGGCTTTTTTTCTTTGATGGTCCTAGGAAGTTTCTCTCCCTGCTTCTGAGATGGCTCACTTATAAACAGACTGTGGAGTTTGATGAACGAGTTGTTAAAATGGCACTTATAATCAGGGTTCTTGCTAAGGCAGGTGTCTGGGTAGCTGCCAGGTGTGGAAATCACAAATTTACATTCCTTACTCTTTTTTAATATTTATGTGCATATTCTAAGTGCCCAAACAGCATATTCTAAGTGCCCAAAGTAATGATTATTTCATCCATAGGTATCAAAAATTCAATGGAACTATGCTTGTAATATTTATTTATTCATCTCATAGAACTTGTTATACTTTTGATGAGATACTACATTTTATTCACATGGATTTGTTACTTCAGTAAGCAAGCATATAATATAAAAAGAAAAAGTGCCAAACAGCCAAAGGGTGACATGCTGTTATTCATTTCAGCTTTGTGTTATGCCCCAAATTCTCACTAGATATTATGAGTAAATTATGAAATTCCCAATAGTGTTCAAAGAGCTAAAAATAGAATAATTGCTGTAAGTTCAGCAGAAGCAGAAAGGGGATTTTCAAAGATAAATATAATATAGTCAAAAGAGAAGTCACCTGTTTCTAACATATCAAACACAATACTATTGTCTAAATGGCCTATCTCTAAAGCAAAGAGATCTTACTCCTACAGTTAAAAGATGGTTAAAGATACAGCACACAGCTGATGATTCTCAGATAAAGGGGAAGAATATTACAAGTGAGGATTCCAACCAAGAAGTAATATGGAAATATCTTAAATAGCACTTTTATTTTTTGTCAGGTATTTAATATTTTTCATGAACATCTTAAAGCTTTTTCTTACCACCTCTTTTTTTTTGCCTATTATTTCTTATGTGTTGATTTCTATTTTCTTTTTTTTTTAACATTTTATTAGGGGCTCATACAACTGTTATCCCAATCCATACACACATCAATTGTTACCACCTCTTTTATTGTTCTTATTTACATATTAACTGTTAGAGGAAAAAAACTACCTTTCAGTGTATCATTTTTTTATACTTAAAATGGTCATTAGTGAACCAGTTGTTAAATTATTTGAATCTCACCACAGGATAAAAGAGCCATATTTAAGCGATTTCACTTAATCACAGGCCACCCTCTGGCTCTTCTTGCCACTGGCTCTTTCATACTTGAAAATTTAGCTTTCTCCTTCTCTTAGTTCCATTGTCTAAAACTATAATATTTATAATCACAATTCTATTAATCACTTACACCTGTATCATGTATGCTGATCAATATCTTTCTCCACCCTCTCGTCTCCAGACCCATCAGTAAAAGAGAAAACGATTCAGCAGGGATCCTACTTTGGCTCCATCATTTTGAATATAAACACATCCTTGAAAGCATCTAAGCCAACCACTTAATGCTTTCATCACCCATCCACTTTAGATGACCAATATTTAAACTGCCCGGTCAGGTTGGCAATGTGGGCTAGGTGATAGACAGCTAACTTCAAGATTTGCAGTTCAAACCTATCAGCCATTCCTTTGGAGAAAGATGAGATTGCTCCTGTAAAGATTACAGTTTCAGAACCCCATATAAGGGTTCTGTGAGATGGAATCAACTTGATGGCATGGAGTTTGTTTTGTTTGTTTTATCGAACTCTGAGGTGAGAAGCATGTTCCTTGCTCTGAAGAATCTATGTTCTAGTTGGACTTTTTATAATCTGCATCCATAGACAAAAATTGTTCAGTCCAGAGCAAGCCATATCAGGTTGCAGCAATTTATACTGTCAACAAATCCCAAGGGAACATGTCAAAACTCAGCCCTACTCTTATTGTTATACCTCCCCCATCGCCACTCGTATCTTAGCCCCAGATGGTCACCTCATTGAGCATACCAAACTATCTACTTTTCAGTTCCCTTTAACTTCCAATCCCTGAAAGGGATTATTCTGATGGGCACTCATTTTTCCTGCCTCAATGTATCCAAATGCAACCCAAACCAAAAGCCAAACTCACTACCATCCGGTTGATTTCAACTGATAGAGACCATTTACGACAGAGTACAGCTACTCCTCTTGCTTTCCAAAGCTGTAAATAGTTACAGGAGTAGAAAGCCTCATCTTTTCCCCATTGAGTGCTGATGGTTTTGAACTGCTCACCTTGTGGTTAGAAACCCATGAAGCCACTCTTTTCTAGAAATTCTATAAGTAAAATAATACTTTTGTTTGCAGATCTTTACCTTAAACGCAAATCTTCTGTTCTTTCAGCAGTTTCAGGAGGTCTGCATGTCTTTTTGGCTGCATATTTCCAGACTTAAACATTCTGACTTGAGTTGAAGTTTTCTACCTAAGACCACAGTACTCTATACACAGGGCTATGGATGGACCCACACAACATATGTATCTTCCAAGAAGCCTGTGTTCGGTACCCTTGAGTTGGTTCTAACGCTTAACAGAAGAAACACATTGTCTGATCCTGTGCCATCCCCACGTTTCTTACTATGCCTGAGCTCACAACATTGTACTGCACCAAACCATCTCCTTGATAGTCTTTGTGTTTTTCCGCGACTCTCCATTTTGCCAAGCATGATGTCCTTTTCCAGGGATTAATCTCTCCTGATAACATGTCTAAAATAAATGAGATGTGGCTACACTTCTTCCAAGACATATTTGTTTGTTCTTCTGGCAGTCCACGATAATTTCAGTATTCTTTGCCAACACCATCATTCAAAAGAATCAACTCTTCAGTCCTTCTTATTCATTGTTTAACTTTCATGTGCATATGAGGTAATTAAAAATACCATGACTTAGGTCAGACTCACCTTAGTTCTCAAAATGGTATCCTAGCTCTTCCACATTTCTTGCTCAGCACAATACATTGTTTGATTTCTTGGCTGCTGATTTCATGAATATTGACTGTATATCCAAGCAAAATGAAATGCTTGATAATTTCAATTTCTTCTCCATGTATTGTGATATCATTTATTGGTCCATTTGTGAGGATTTTCTTTACCTTGAGCCATAATCCATACATAGGGCTGGAGTTCTTCATCTTCATTAATAAGTACTTCAAGATCTGCTCACTTTCGACAAACAGTGCTGTGTTATTTGCCTATTTCAGGTTGTTAATAAAACTTCCTCCAATTATGATGCTGAGATTTTCTTCATAAAGTCCAGAGTCTGTAACCCTATGTCATAATTTAGTCTACATAGACCTTGATAATCTTTCCCTTACACAGGATGCCACACTATTCTGTTACATTAATGATATTGTGCTAAATAAATGCAGTAAGAAAGACATACCAATGTGTGTTAGTCCAGGTTGACGAGGGAAACAAATCCAGAAACATTCATATGTGTGTAAGAGAGAACTTTATGTCGAGAAGTAATTATGCATCAATATAACATCCCAGCCCAGTCCAGATTAAGTCCATAAGTTCGATATTAGCCCATGAATTCTTCTTCAGTCTCATGCAGCATGTGCAGTGATGCTGAATGCAGGAAGATCACAGGCCAGTGGGTGGAAAGCCCTGTGGGTCCAATGGTGGTGGACGCACCTCTAGGGCTCTGGCTGACATCAGCAGGGCTCCATGTGGCTTGTCAACAGGGTGTGTGTGTGTGTGTGTGTGTGTGTGTGTGTGTGTGTGTGTGAGAGAGAGAGAGAGAGAGAGACAGACAGACAGACAGAGATAAAGAAAGAGAGAGACAAAGAAAGACAGAGAAAGAGAGACTCGCCACTTCTGATGGCAAAATCAAGACAGGAAGTTCTCAGAATCCACATGAAAAGGACACGCCCACACAGAGGCATCATTGGCTATGACCTGATTGATATACTAGACTCCACCCCTTCATTCACAATGCCCTCAAGTTGACAGGAGGTTATGTAACTACCACATAATGGCTCTACACATATTTGTGTGCTAATAGCTGGGAAAGTAACCTGAAAAAATTCATATGTTGTCCACTCACTGGAATTTCTAGGGGGTCTGGTGGTGGTGAGTGTACCAAGATATTCCTTCTAAAGTGAAGAATAAGTTGTTGCATCTGACTTTTCTTACAAATAAAAGGGCAGAATAATGTTGGGACTTCATTTGGGTGGGATGCTTGGACTGTTTATTAATGGAATTGACAAGCTGCTAGTTCTGAGTGGGGCCAAGAATGAAAGTAGGCTCTGCGACAGGTTCAAGCTATGATGTAAGCCACTCTACAACTTAGGCCAGTTCATTTAAGCCACTGTTTTTGAACATCAATTGCAGATAGGAATGCTTCTATATGTGAATCACAGTATAGAGTCTTAGGATTTTGAGGAAAAGCCCTGCTGTCCTCTGCAGATAACTACTCTTCCTTTGAAAAACACCTGTTGGCTTGTTACTAAGGCTTAGTAGAGACTGAACCAAGTGCAACTGCTTAGCAGCATAAACCATGCATGGAAAATGGGCCTTGCCCCTGCCTCCGAGATGAGAGGGCATGGATGCAAACGTGGCCTCACCTCCGTCTTTATTCGGGTTTTTTATCAGGTTTCCCGGAGTCAGATTTGGTCATTTATATTTTTCTAGAATTATGTAATTTATGTGGATGTCAATTTAAGGGGCGAACATTAGCATGTAGCATGAATCGTCAGACAGTGAATGGGAAGACTGAAGAAGTGGTTCCCTTGGGTTATATTGGCAACAAATACCGAACAGACCCTGGACTGCCAGAAGAACAAACAAATCGACTTTGGAAGAATAGCCATGATGTTCTTTGGAAGTAAAGATGGTGAGAGTTCATTTCAGGTACTTTGAAGTCGTTACTAGGAAGGAACAGTCCCTAGAAATGTACATCGTGTTTGGTAACATAGAGGGTTGGCCCAAAAAGACGGAGCTCCTCACGGAGATGGACTGGCACAGTTCCTGCAACAATAGACATAAGTAGCAACCTTTGCGAAGAGGGAACAAGCTCAGGCAGCGTCTCGTTCTCCTGGGCATGGTGTCACTCTGCATCAGAACCAACTTGACAGCACCTAGCAACAGTGTTGAGATTACTCGAAACTTTCTTAACCATAAATGATCAAAGCCAGTTCTAATGAGCAGAAGCAAACAGCCCTTTGACTTGAAGCAGAAGGGTAGACCTTTGGGCCGTGTGTTAGGCTGGGCTGACTAGAGAAATAAAAACAGTGACACTGATATATTTGTAAGAAAGTATTGCTACTAAGGTTTGAATTCATATATACATTAATTTACTCCAAACGAACATGTTTAGGCATGTGTCTGTAAGCAGTGGATAACGGCAAACAAGTTCTCTCAGTAATATACTTACTTGTGTGAGGCTTGTTAAGAGTGCCTTAAAAAAATAATGAGATCCAGTCAAAACAGTGGCTTCTGAAGGAATCTGTGGGACCAGTTTAGTTCAAGGCAGAGAGGCCAGTGTATAAAGTGGTAGCAACTATTTTGAATCTTTAGGGGATAGTCTTGACAGATTTTCTCAAAGGATATACATGGGAGTTTACTATGAAGAAGTTGTAAGAAAATTAAAAATTGCACTGGTGAAAAAGCCATGAAAGTTGGGCCGAGGAATTTTTTTTCCTTTGGGATAACATACCTGTTCATTCTTTGGGGGTGACAAGGGCTGTCCTCTGAGAATCTTATTGGCAAACCTTGCCCCATCCCCCCTAAAGCCATGGTCTTGCCCCTTTAGGCTTCTTTTTGTTGCCAAAACGTAAAGAGCATTTCAAAGGAACAGGATTCACATCTTTCATATCATCATATTCCCCACCAGCCCGCATCAGTGTTCTCTGTGCATAAAGGCACTGCTTCCCCCAGAAGGCGAGGGCTTTAAACCCTAGACGCCACTTTCCGCCACACGGAAAATGCCTTTCTGATAACCTAGCCACGAGTCCCAAGTGTACAGCTCAGTGAGTTTCCATGGTGTGAGTGCGTACATGTAATGAGCACCCAGTCCAGAGGCAGGGCATTGGTTCATCCTCCTTGACCCTACTCCCTGAGGGTTAGGATTATCTTAACTTCTACTGGCCTGTGTTCCTTTGTTTCTAAGCTTCTTCGACATGGAGCCCTAGTCATACATCCTTTTAAGCCTGGTCTCTTTTGCTCCTTGCCAGTCCTATGAGAAACAACCCTCTTAATTGTTCCATGCCATCTTTCCTTTATTCTCCCCTCTGTGCCTGGTTCCGTAAGTGAACATCTTACAACGCACCCAGTCAATCTTCCAGAAAAGCCAGCTAATTGTCTCCAGGTTGAAGCTCTTGCAAGTTGTGTGTGCACTTGAAAGTAAGTACATCAGTATTTCTGCTAGGTTTGTCCACATGGTGGGGTGTCTGGGCTGTCTGTCTTCAGAGTGATCCTATAGGACAGGGTAGAACTGCTCCTGCTCTGAGGGTTTAACTCTTCATGCGACTAGAAAGCCCCATATTTTTTCTAGTTAGTCTCCTTAGGGTTCTTTTCTTTTTTTTTTAAATCAATTTATTGGGGCTCATACAATTCATCACAATACATAGATCAATTGTGTAGAGCACATCTATACATTTGTTGCCCTCATCATTCCCAAAATTCGCTTGCCTCTTGGGTTCCTGGAATCAGCTCATTTTTCCTTAGGGTTTTTTTAAAAAAAAAAAAAAAAAGCTCCACACAAAGTTAAATTAAATTCAAAGCAGAGAGGTCAGCTCACAGGTTATGACGACTGTTTTGTTTTGGGGGGAGGATTCTCAGAGGGTAGCATATGAGGAAGAACCAATGATACTAAAGAAAAAGGTCAACTGCACTGAAGGAATCCATGGAAAACAAGGGTCCAGGAAACGGCAGAATACCGGTTAAAATGTCTCAACAAACTGATGACTCACTGGAGGCTCTCACTTAACATATGCCAAGAAATCTGGGAGAAAGCTACTTGGCCAACTGCCTGGACGAAAGGTGGCCCAACAGTATGCACAAGTTATATAACAATGTCATTGGTATTACGGTATCATTATCATTGGTATCATTGATAAAATTTTGCTGAAGATTATTCAACAATGGTTGCAACTGTACATTGACAGGGAGCTGCCAGAACTTCAAGCCATTATTAAGAAGAGGGTGTGGAACAAAGGCTATCATTGCTGACGTCAGTCAGATGGATCTTAACTTAAAACCAAAATACAAACTCACTACCATCAAGTCAATGTTGACTCATAGTGACCCTACTAAACAGGGTAGAACTATCCCTGTGTTCCCAGGACTATAATTTTTATGGGCTCGAAAGCCCTGTATTTCTCCTGAGGAGCGGGTGGTTGTTTCAAACCACGGACCTTGCAGATCATGGCCCATCTCATAACCACTACACCACCAGGATTCCTCAGACTGAAAACAGAGTTGAATGCCTTTGCAGAGTCAATTAAAAAACAAACAAATGTCTTTTTAGTATGGTTGAAACAGAAAATACTAAAAAGATTTTTACTTGTATGGAAAACCGTGAGAAGAATGAGAAGTCCAGACCCCGTCACTGTGTTACTGTGGAACCTGTGCATGGATCACGAGGCAGTCATTGCAACCGGATAAAGGAATACTACGTGTTTCAAATCAATCTGTATGTTGAGAAGATAGTTATATCTATACAATGGCATGAGGATTGGAGGAAGGCTTATCAATAACCTTCAATATTCAGATGACACAACCTTGTTTGCTGAAACCACAGAGGACTTGAAACACTTGCTGATGAAGATCAAGGTTTGCAACCTCAGTATGGATTGCAACTTAATGTAAAGAAAACCCAAATTCTCCCAACTAGACCAATAGACAACATCATGATAAAAGAATAATGTTGTCAAGGATATTTTTTATTGGATCCACAATCAATACTTATGAAAGCAGTAGTCAAGAAATAAAATGACATATGGCATTGGGAATATCTGATATGCATTGAAGAGTATTGTATTGAAGAGTAAAGATGCCACTTTGAAGACTAATGTGCACCTGACCCAAGCCAGGATATTTTCAATTACCTCATATGCATGTGAAATTTGGATATTGGTAATATAATAGCAAAACAAAGAAGAAGAATGCATTTGAATTATGGTGCTGATAAAAAAATATTGAAAGCACCATGGACTGCCAGCAACACAAATAAATTGGTCTTGGAAATAGTATGACCACAATACTCCTTGGAAGAAAAGATAGCACGATTTCTCTCTCTCTTTGTTTCTTTCTTTCTTTTACCACAATTTCTTTGGACAAGTTGTGAGACTTGTCCTTCTTCCTGGAGAAGGACATCATGCTTGGTAAAGTGAGGGGGGGGGGAGTAGGCAGGTTGCAATAAAGAAAAGGAAGACCTTTGATAAGATGAAATGACAGCAACTACAATAATAGTTTCAAATATAAGAACAATTGTGAGATGGCGCAGGACCAGCCAGTGTTTCCTTTTGTTGCACATAAGCTTGCTATGAGTCAGAACTGATTTGACAGCACCTACAACGACCAGGGACAATCATGATAGGTTTTCTTAAAGAACACCAGATGAGCATAGGGACTTATTACAAACAAGTTTTAAGGAAACCAAATTGATGAGAAAAAGACCAGGAAAGTTGTATGATGGAATGTTTCCCCTATCAATGTAATGCATCTGCTCAGTCATCACAGGGGGCAAGGATTGTACTATGAAACTGTTGTGGAGAAACGATTTCCTATAGATCGTACAGTCCTGATTTTGCCCTTCAGACTTCTTTCAAAATTTTCTCCTTAAAATAAGTAAATAATTAAATAGTAATTTAGGTGGGGGGTTATATTTCAGATAGTTAACTTTGTACTCCACAGTGTAAACTACAAATCAAGCCCCTCTCAGCTCACTGCACCCCCAACTCCTTGATTTCCCTTCTCCATCCTGTAGATAACCATCTTCCACTTAACCCAAGTCAATACCTATCAACCATCCAGCATAGATGTCAGCAAACCATGACTCTCGAGCCCTGTGAGGCCTTTTCGATATGTCCATGGGGCTCCGAAGTAAAATTAAAAATGAAACTACCATAGTTTCAATTAACAGATGTTATCCAGATAATGGTGATTTATTTGTTTGTAAAAATCTATTTATGATTCTTGAATAATTTTTAAGTTGTTTTAAGGGCCAGGATGGGCTCTTCTATCTCAAAAGGTTGCTGGTCTAGCCCATTGCTTTACTCTCCTGCCCTTGCCTTCTCCTCTTTGGCAAACTCCAAAGTTGTTCTTTTGGTATAAAGGTATTTATTGAATTTTGTCTCCCTTTCCTTATAGCAATGGTCTCACATAATAGTTAGTTACCCTTCTGTGATAGGCTAATTTCACTCAACACAATGTTCTCCAGATCTTTAAGGTACTTCGTGGCTCTCTCATTATTTTTTCAGCAATGCATAGTATTCTCTTGGGTGTATGTACCAGTTTCTTTATCAGTTCTTCTACTGATGGGCATTTAAGTTGCTTTCATCTGCTTGCTAATGTGAACCCATTTGCTGAGAAAGCATGGGTGTGCATATGTCTGTTTGTGTTATGACTCTTACTTCTTTAAGATATATATGCAGCATTGGGATTTCTGGATTGTAAGAAATTTCTATTCCAAGTTATTTAAGGAAGTTCCATATCATTTTCCACAGTGGCTGTACATATTTTAATATTTACAATGTCACCATCAGTGTATGAGAGTTCCAATCTGTCCTCACCCTCTCCACCGTTTGTTATTTTTTTAAGTGTATCGTTCATCCGCAGAGTAAGGTGGTATCTCATTGTTGCTTCGATTTGCATCTCCCAGATGACTGGTGATAGTGAGCATCTCTTCAAATGTTTGTTGGACTTTTGGATGTCATCTTTTGTGAACTATCTGTCCATGTCCTTTCCCCACTTTTTAATTGGGTTACTTGCTTTTTTATGAATGAGGTTGAAATTTTCTATAGATTTTAGGGGCTAGTCCCTTGTCCGTCGTCTTCATTCTTTTCCCACTCCATGGGTTTTCACTCTTTTGATTAATGTCTTTTGATGCATATAATGTCTTATTTTTAGTAGATCCCAGTCATCTTTTTGTCATCTACTGTGTTTGTGGATTACTTTGTTATATTTGATTGTGTGTCTGTGCCTTGCAATAGAGCCTTTAAGTTAGTCTCTATTTTCTCATTGCTCTTTATAGCTCTAGGATTTCCATTTAGGTCTTTGATTCATCTTTAGTTTGTTTTTGTACATAGGGTCACATGTGGGTCCAGTTTCATCCTTATACAGATAACAGTCCAGTTTTGTCAGCACCTTTTGTTAAAGAAATTCTGTCTATTCCATTTAATGTTGGCTTGGTCCTTGGTTTAAGAACAGTTTTCTGTAGGTGGATGAATTTATTTCTGAGTTCTTTATTTTGTTCTATTGGTCTATGTACTTATCACTGTACCAGTACCAGGCTGTTTTTAACTACTGTGGCTATGTAATAGGTTTTGAGGTTGGGAAGTGAGAGACCTCCTATTTTGCCTTGGGGCATTTACCCAAGACTACCTTCCCATATCCTATCTGTTATCCTTTAGTCACTTGTTCAGCAAATATGCAGAGAGTGCTTACTGTATACAGACCTTGTTGTAGCCTCAGGGATGTGTCAATGCCCTCGGGGGACAAGCATTCTGATGACTGACATCAGGAAAGCAAATAAGTGGAACAGAGAATAGCCAGTTCAGTTAGTGGTGGGAGAAAAGTAGGGCTAGGGTGGAGGCTAGCTGTGACAGCCCAAGAAGAGCTCACCAAGCAGAGAGCTTGGAGCTAGTAAGTAGAGCTGAAGGAGATACAGACATATCTGGGGGTTGCTGAAAGGGTGGAGAATGCCTAGTGGTTCGTGGGGCCTGGCATTGCCTAAAGTATCTGCCGGCAATAGAGTAGCTAACGGGCTAGTAAAGTTGGGAAAGTCTAAAGTGGGGAGCAGGCCATTAGAAAGACTCAGGCTCTGATTTGTTTTTAATAAATCATTTTATTGGGGGCTCTTACAGCTCTTATAACAATCCATACATCAATGGCAACAAGCACATTTGTACATATGTTGCCATCATCATTTTCAAAGCATTGTCTTTCTACTTGAGCTTTTGGTATCAACTCCTCTTTTTTACCTCCTTCCTACCCCCCTCCCACCCTCATGACCCCTTGATGAATTATAAATTATTAAATTTTTTTTAAACATTTTATTAGGGGCTCATACAACTGTTATCGCAATCCATACACACATCAATTGTGTAAAGCACATTTGTACATCATTCTCAAAACATTTTCTCTCCACTTAAACCCCCGACATTAGGTCCTCATTTTCTCCCTCCCTCCCCGCTCCCCCCTCCCTCATGAGCCCTTGATAGTTTATAAATTGGTATTTTGTCATATCTTGCCCTGACGTCTCCCTTCACCCACTTTTCGGTTATCTGTCCCGCAGGGAGGAGGTCACATATAGTTCCTTGTAATTGGTTCCCTCTTTCCTACCCATTCTCCCTTTACCCTCCCTGTTTCGCCACTCACACCACTGGTCCTGTGGCGCTCATCCGCCCTGGATTCCCTGTATTTTCAGTTCCTATCTGTACCAGTGTACATCCTCTGGTCTAGCCAGACTTGCAAGGTTGAATTCGAGTCATGGTAGTGGGAGCGGGGAGGAAACATTTAGGAACTAGAGGAAAGTTGTATTTCTCATCGTTGTTACTCTCTCTACTGTCTCACTTCACCCACATTTCTGTTGTTCATCCCGGGGGGAGGGGGGAGGGAGGCGGGGTTGGTGTAGGTGGTGGTAGTGTTATATGTGGATCATTGCCATCTGTTCCCCTTTTCTCCCCCCACTTTCCCCTACCCTCATGGTATCGCTACTCCCATTAGTGTTCCTGAGGGATTTATCTGTCCTAGATACCGTGTGTGGAGAGATCTTATCTGTACCAGGATACATGCTCTGGTCTAGCCAGATTTGTAAAGAAGAACTGGGTTCATGATAGTGGGTGGGTGGGGAGGGGAAGCATTAAAGAATTTGAGGAACGTTGTGTGGTTCATCGGTGCTGTTCTGTCTCCTGGCTGGCTTGTCTCTTCCTTGTGACCCTTCTGTGAGGGGAATGTCTACAGATGGACTTTGGGTCTCCACTCTGACCCTCCTCATTCACATCAATATGATTGTTTGTTTTAGATCTTCTGAAACCTGATCCCACTGGTGTGCTTCCTCCATGTGGGCTTTGTTTAGATCTCTTGTTGTTCCCTTGTCTCTGGGTTTGTTGGGCCCCTTCCCCCAGCCCCAACCCCACCTTTGCTGTCTCCCTGGAACTATCAGTCCTGCTGCTTTCTCCTCAGGATTGTTTATCTTGCCTCTTATACAGATAGACATGAAAAAAAGAAAGAAAAAAAGGCCTAATAATAATTCCAGGTCTGTCTGCTGACCCTTGTGAAGGAAGCCAGCCCCCCACAACTAATCACAGGTTCAGTAGGTATAATTGTACATTTGAAGATATATAAAGATTATAATAAAGTCATAGAGAATAAGGAGAGATGGGAGAGAGTAAAATGAAGGAGTCAGACACATTTCATGGTAACATGCTCACCTCCTGGACGGCTATGATCTCAACAGCCAGGTCCGTGCAGAGCACGGACAGAGAAGACAGGAGAGCATCTTTATTTCTGTCCAAGGCCCATATATACTTAGAGGGCGTGATTATAGGTAACCACACAAGTCACAGGAAGGGGCTATTAATAGGTATACACATCACAGGAAGGGGATGTACAATAGGCATAGCATGACAGGAAGGGGATAAGCTAGGGATGTACGTGTAATAGGAAGGGGAAAGACTAGGGGTATATATGTGACAAGAAGGGCAGACCCTAGATTTATGTTGGCAGCCTAACCTTGGTCCCCCTTGAGTGGGCTTGACCTCTCTGGGCTCTCCGTCAGGGAAACAATCTACTACTATCCTTATCAGAAGGGAATGGGCCCTACTTAGGGTTGGAAAGACTATAGTCTGATTGCTGTAGATCAGGGGTGTCAAACTGGCAGCCCACAGGCTGCATGCGGTCCCCAAGGTAATTTTTTGTGGCCCACGATACTCTGAAATAAAATTAAATAGAAAAAATTGTTATAAGAAAATAGCGCTTAGGGGAGATCAAGGTAATACTGTACACACAATTCCCTCGTTAACCCTTTAACTACTGAAGACGAGTATACACGTGGCCCAGTGCCTTTCCTGGGGGCCTGTGGATGTGTACAAACGCTGACTCAGTTCCAGTGATGTTTGAAAGCAAGATGTCTGCCACTCTCAGTGTCACGTAATGTAAACAGATCCCAATAGGGAAAAGGTTAAAAAGATCACTCTGGGTTGTGCTGTTATGAACCATACGTAGCAGAAGTGCTAGTTAACATTTTTAGAGAGAAGCCATTACATTGTACATCACGTTTGTCAGCTGTCCAACATTTTATGTTTTTTATTAGTTACTTTGTTATATTTTCCGGTCACAACATAAGAGGTAAGTGAAAACTAGTAGGAGGAAAGCACTGGCAAGTTTCGGGTAAAAAAGAATAATTTTAGTTTTGTAAATACATTAAACAAAATGAATGTTTAAATAAAAGCAAATTATGTAATGTTTTAATTATCCTATCCATATTCCTGAATCCACACTTCAAAATATAAATTTAACAAAATTTGTGAATGTGATGTGGCCCACGTGAATCTTGCCTGTTGCACCAAATGACCCGATTTTTAACTGAATTTGACATCACTGCTCTAGATGATTGATAACCCTTAGGGAGAATAACTTCTGACCTACTTTCGTTGACCTTCAAGTGTATAGTCATTTACCATGTGTAGCAAGCAGCTAGGTTTGGCATATATTTGGGGAAGACAACTTGGGAGAAATCTTTCTGTATCCCAGACCCTTATGTATGTTTTCCAATTGAGTCTGATGATGTGTCAAGCCCTACCCTCTGAGTCTGAAGTCTATTTTCAGGATTCCTCAGGACTTTGTTGCCTTGCTCCCCTTGCTGCTCTATTGAGCTCCCTTCACCCCTTGTGTGTGCGGGGGTGGGGGTAGGGGCGGTGTCAGACTGGGCACAATTCCCTCACTGTGTCTCCAATGCTGTCCTCAGGCTTGGATTTTGATGCAGGTGGCAGCCATGAGGGTTCTGAGCAGAGGAAGGACCAAAAACCCCACAGGCAGTAAGGCAGGGAGGGCTGAGCTCAAGTCTCACCCTGCTTACCTGGTAAGGAAGCTGGGGCAGGAATGAAGGGATGACAGAGATCCTGCAGAAGGTTAAGCTTGTTGCTGGGAAGACAGCAGTAGAGGACAGAGTAACTGAGAAGAGAGAAGGCGGCTTCAGGAACAGGCAGGGACTGAGTAAGCTTGGAGCAGCCATCAAGACAACCTAGCATGACCAGGAGCCTTTGCTGTCCTCCAGGGCCTGGAGCTTGCTCTGAGCCCTCTGGGCAATGTTCACCCCCTCTCAAGTTCTTCCCAGGCTCATCAGCATAGAGTCTCCCAACTTTGCCACCCCCCCCCCACCCCCTCTTGATTCTCCAGCTCCCAAACTCCAACAGGGCACTCACTCCAAGATCCAGGCCACCTGTTCAGTGCACACTCTGAGAATCTGGTCACAAAATAGACCTGCCTAGACCCCAAGCCGTACATGTACCAAAGTACCTCCCACAGCGTCTCATGATTAGCCCTCCTGCAAAAGCAGCTGCAAGTCCCCATTTTTCACTCAAGGGCAGAGGTCCTTGAAATGCTCAAAGCTATGTGGAGTAAGCATACCGGCAGTGGAGGCACTCAAGCCAAAGGCTGGGAGGGCACCTGCCATAGCTCTGTAGGGGGCATCTATTAGGAGGTTGAGGAAGAAGCAGAGAGGTGACCAGGGCGGATCAGCTTCTCAGATCTGGACTTCAACTACACTTCCCACCACCCGGCGCTGGGCCTCACCCCAGCCCAGTGTCTCTGCACACTTGTCATACCACAGCCCTCCCTCCTCCCCATCATGGGCATCTTGGCGCGCCGGCTCGCGCCTCTGGACTCAGACACAAATGCAAAGCCAGGCAGGTGGATACCTCCACTGGACGTCCCTGCAGGGTCTTCCAACCCCGCACGCCTCCCCTCCGGTCCTCCCCCGCCCCTCCTGTCTTCGTTCCGCCCCCGCTCCCTCCCCTCCCACAGGATCTGCAGCTCTGGCCCCGCCCCCAAAGGAAGCGAATTGGCTGCAGGCTCTGTGAAGTGCACCGTGGGCAGGGGGCGACGTTTCTTCAGAGTCAAGAAGGGCTACAGTGAGCCCCTTTACCCGCTGAGCCGCCTGGCAGCGCAGGGGGCCGGGAGCCAGGATGTTTCTAGAGCCTCAGGTAGGGATGCCGCGCCTTGGCAGGCTTGGGGCCGATGTGAGCCTTTTGGTTGTGGTAGGTACTCTGAGTGGGTGGGGGTTCCTGCATCGCTGTGTACGAAAGAGGCACAGATCACTATGCTAGGGGTGCTACCGCCCAGATCGCCTCTGGCTCCGCCAGAGAGGGAGTCGGTTCTTGGAAACCCCCGCAGCTCCCGTGCGTGCGTGTTCTTACCAGGCATCTGTGATCCAGGGCGAAGGAACAGGTGGGCGGCTCAGGCGAGGCCTGCTAGGCACCCTCTAGGATGGACGGCCCAGGAGAGGTAGGAAAGGGCCCTGGCACTTAACACAACCAGGCCTGTGAGAACTGGGAAGATCCTGAATTCTTCCCCAGA
>NW_022103932.1:804112-805956 GCF_000313985.2 Echinops telfairi | reverse complement strand
TGTGTGTGTGTGAGAGAGAGAGAGAGAGAGAGAGAGAGAGAGGCAAATGTGTGCATGGTCAGGATTACAGGGTTTGGCAGTGCTTTCATACAGTATGGCCCTCAATGAATGACTAGAAGGGGGGTGGGGGCTGGCAAGGATGTTCTCAAGGAGTGGGGACCCCAGGATGAGGAAGGCTGCAAGATGGATCTCAGCTTCCTTTCTGAGGACATGCTGAGAGCCTGGACCAGTATTAATCGTGAGCACAGGCTGGCCTGTATTTCTGAGGTTATTTATTTGCACCTTCCATTTGAAAGGACACTTGGCAATGTGGTTCTGATGCAGCATTCTGTCAGTAGAACAAGGCCATTAGCATGGAGCCGGCCTAGGCCCAATGCAAATAGACCAGCAGGGACTGGGCTGGTCTGATCAGCCTTGGCTGTGCTCATGACACAGGTCTCATTCCTACACCCATGTCCTTGCCTGCATTTTTTTGACATACATTTATCATGTGTCTGTCATAGGCAAGATGCTGGTAATTCATCAGGGACTTGCACACACAACAGGCTCTAGCCTCCTGGAACTCACAAACAGAAATAAACAAACAGGATAAATAAGTAAAACACATGGTAAGTTACATAGTGACAAATATTAGAGCAAGAAAATGAAATAAGGAAAGAAAAAGAACATATCAGAGTAGTGTGAGTTACTCCGTGGTACCAAAGCAACCCCCCAAATCCAGTAGTTTAGAGCAGCGCAGTGCACTTCTCATTCATGTATGTGTCTGTTGTGGCTTGGCCTAACCCTACTCTGAACCTGAATCCCAGGCAAATAGGGGGTCTCCGTGACCAAGGAAGATCCAGTGGTCTGACACTAACTTTTAAATACCCGGCGACCTGGAGTTGACAGGCAGAGAGTTTGGTTTTGGGTCTTCTCAGATAAGCCCTATGGCCCCATCCAATCTTCCTAGGACCAGTAACCATAATCCTCCCATGTGCCTAGTAAGCAGAGGTTGGGCGTATTTGGTGATAGACATATGGGCCACCAGTGTGGGGAGTGGTGCGTACCTTTGGTAGAATAATCAGTGGTTAAAAGGCAAGGGAGGGGCTAAGAGAGGGGGCTGGGGGGAAGGCAGAGTCATGTTTTGAAGAGGAGGGGCCTAGTATGTCCCGGGTGGGTAGTTCACCATGAACTGACTTTTATGTATTTCATTCCAGTTCAACTCCTGATACGAATTTGCATTTTTACCCCACATATACTGAATTGGAGACTACATTTTAACTATAGGTGATTGTTATGTAGACATAAAAATTACCTAGGGCTCCCAATCCACAGAGAAGACCACATAGCCGGTCCCACTATGAGACACGACGTCACTGACCCATAGTCCTACAGGGGACAACACTGGAGACACAGTGTGGGAATTCCGCCCAATCTGATCCCACCACACTGAGGCAAAACACTAAGGGTGTGGAACAGAACAGCAAGGGGAGCAGAGCAACGAAGTTCCCAAGGAATACCAAAAATAGACTTTGGGGCCAGGGTTTGGCACCCCAACAGACTCAACTGGAAAACACTCCTAAAGGCCAACAAACAGTCCTTGACCTAACTACAAGCTTTTCTTTTTTATTGTTGTGTTTTGTTTTGTCTTTTTGTCATTAGCTTATTGGTGTTTTTGGTGTTTTGTTTTCTTTTGTTGCTTGGTTTTGCTCTGTCTTGTTTTTGTGCATGTTATTATCTCCATAGGTCTGTCTAAATAAGATAGACTGGATGAACAATCTGGAGGAAAAAACAATGGGATCGACAGTTCCTGGGGGACATGGGAGAGGAAGAGGTGGGGGAAAGGTAGTGGTGTTAACAAACCC
>NW_022103932.1:757092-803232 GCF_000313985.2 Echinops telfairi | reverse complement strand
ATGGTGCAGTGTAACAATGATGAAACATACAACTTTCCTCTGGTTCTTAAATGCTTCCTCCCCCCACCCCATCACCACTATCATGATCCCAATTTTACCTCACAAATCTGGCTAGACCAGAGGATGTACACTGGTAGAGATAGACCTGGAAACACAGGGAATCCAGGACGGATGATCCCTTCTGGACCAGTGGTGAGAGTGGCGATATAGGGAAGGTGGAGGGAAAGTGTGGTAGCAAGGGGGAACCAATTACAAGGATCTACATATAACCTCCTCCCTGGGGGGTGGACAACAGAAAAGTGGGTGAAGGGAGACGTCGGACAGGGCAAGATATGACAAAATAATAATTTATAAATTATCCAGGGTTCGTGAGGGAAGGGGAAGGAGGGGAAAAATGAGGAGCTGATGCCAGGTGCTTAGGTGGAGAGCAAATACGTATTTTGAGAATGATGAGGGCAATGAATGTACAAATGTGCTTTATACAATTAATGTATGGATGGATTGTGATAAGAGTTGTATGAGCCCCTAATAAAATGATTTTTTAAAAAGACACTAAAAAAATTACCTAGGGCTCTATATGGATCCCCTGGAGTGTCTTGTTAAAATGTAGGTTCCCTTTCAGTTTATCTGGGGTGGAAGTACAAATTTTCAGCAGGGGACCGCACCAGAATGAACCAGTACAGGTCTAGTGTGGAGGCTGAGGTGTCAGGACCAAGGCAGGCAAGGCTGAGAGTGACAGGCCTGCAGGAGCAAGTGAAACACGTAAAGACTTGTCTCCGACTAGGAGTGCTGTGAGTAAAGAAGGGATGTCAACTGTCTTAGGTTGTAGTAGCTCTTCCAGCTGCTGTGTGGAGGGGTGAAGGCAGGAACACAGGCAAGTAGGAAGCCATTCCAGTGGCCCAAGTACAGTTCCCCAGTCACAGTGGAGGTGGTTTTGCTGTTGAAGGGAGATAAAAACAAGCAGATTGACTCTCGGAGGGTGAGAGTTGCCTTTAGCAGAAGTGGTGAAGGCCCCAGATTGTGCCGGTGGTAGAAGGCAGCATGTGGGGCTATCAGTGTGACACTCCGCAATGCTATCCCCAAGTAGTGGGTAGTGGGTAGTGGGTGAGCAATTCAGGGCATGACCTGGAGTGGCCATGCTAACTTGAGACCTGGCTTCCTCTGGCCTGTAGGCGCTGTTGCCTCCTGGCCTCACTAGACATGCCTTTGCCCAAACGCTTTTGCCCAACCGACTCCAAATAGCCCTGCCCATCATCTGCCCCTCCTCACATTTTGTCAGGCCTGACTGTTTAAACTCCTCTTGTGGCAGCTCAAAGGCAGCACACTCTGGCCACATGGTAGGAAAAGGCTGCTTATCAGGAAAGAATTCCAGCCTCAGAGAGTTTGACCTCCAGGGAAGCTTGTGAGAAGGAGCAAAGTATCTTGTGGTTACCTGTACCTTGTGTATATTATGGAACTAGGTTGGCCTGGGATGCAGTGCTTCCTGGGAAATGCACTAGCCTACAGACTCACATACCCACTAACCCCATAGCCTGTGATGTGTGGAGTCCACAGGGAAGGCTTTAAGAGAGTCACATGCTGGCTTTGGTGGGATGGTGGGTTTGACATGGAGGAAACAGTACGGGCCCGAGACAGAGCTGGTGTGTTGTGTGTTTAAGTGACTTGCAGCAACCTTTACGTTTGGTGCACCTTAGGAGCTAGTCACTCCGGAGCTCTGCGAATGCTGGATAGATGCGTGACCAAAGGAAAGCTAGGTCCATCAGTACTATGGTGCCCATCAGGCCTAACTGATACACCTTGTCTTTGCATGTTCTTCTGCCAATATGTAGAGCATCTTTTCGCCTATCCACTAGAAAGCCCCTAATAATCCTTGGAAACTCATTTCAAAACCACCCCCTCGCAGGAGTACTCCCTGGCTTCTCCCTTTCTGTTGCCATGTTTCCATAGCCTACTGCACAAACAGAGTTCTAAGGAGATCACATTGCACAGTGTTGCTATGTCTGTCTTCCTGGCAGACACAAGTCAGTATAGACTTGGAGGTCCTCAGTGCATGTTTGTTGAGTGAATAAGTGAGGAAAGTAAGGAGGAGATAAACATGAGGGCTGACCCCTAGGAACTGTCTGGCCTATTTCCACGTTTTATAATGCAGAAACGGAGGCCCAGAGGGGCAGCAGCTTGCCTGGGGTCAGCTAGGGATTCAACAGTCAGAGCTGGCTCCCTGACCAGAATGCCTCTGCTTTGCTTGAGGGTCCCAAGTCAGGGAAAGTTCTGAGCTTCCCGGGTCCCTACGGATTCTAGGGCAGGAGAGAGCCCAGAGTCAGTTTGATTGAAGGATGTTGAGGGGCTCCTGGATGAATCTGATGATAGTCAGGTGGGAGCATATGGGTAGGCACCTGGGTCTCTACTATGACCCTTTTTTTTTCTCCCTCGCCTGGCTTCACTTACTGTAGTCAGTTGTTGGGGTTTCTGCTGCTCAGGGAGTAATCCCCCCTCAGTGCCCAGAGGCTCTGACATTTACTACATGTTGGTGTGGCTTCTGCACACTGAATTGACCCTGCCTGCCAGCAGCCAGTAAAGTGTGAGCCAGAATGGCAGCCTGCCAGCAGCTCTATCAAGTCACGTTCCCTTGTCAGCTCTCCTTTAATTCTTCAGGGCACAGCTATTAAGAGGTCCATATTGAAAAATGGAGGTTCCCAAGCTCTAAGGCTAAGTCAGGAGTAGGAGGAGCTGTCCAGGAGATTTCGGCCACATAGCACACTCTTAGGAGAGAGACAGGCTTGCTCTCTAGAGACTGAAACCTGCAGTCTGTAGCTCAGAATATTGACTAGTGCAGTGTCACAAGTGTGTGGCCAGGACAAGGGACTATAGGCCCACAAGGGATAGTGTGTCTGGGCAAAATTGGGGGTTCTAGGGTTTTGTAGACAAACACTCACACACACCACCACCACCACCATCACCACCACAACTAGAATGAGCCTCTTTGAACTGTCTCTGCATAGACCTGTGTGGAAATTTGGACACCCAAATGCAGCAGAGGTATATAAGTAAGTTACTCCTTATTTTTTTAAATGTATACTAAGTAATGTGCAATTGAACACTTAGTCGTTTCAATAGATTTTCAGTTTGATTCTTGTACTAACCAAGAAACCAATTATATTAACCACACATAAGAAAACTAATGCCCTTTATTTTTTCTTATTTTTGTTTAATCTCATTTTCGTTATTCAGAATGAATACATACATCGGTTCAATTGTTTCTCCACGTACAACTCAATGACTCTGGTTACATTCTTCCAGTTATACAACCATTCTAACTCTCCTTTTCCAAATTGCTCCTCCACAAGTAGCATAAACTCACTGACCCTAAGGTTCCTAATAATCTCTAGAGTTGCTGCTGTCAGTTTGATCCCATCTAGACAGGGCTTAAAAGAGCATAGTGCACAAGGCAGGCATTTTTACTAGTTAAACTAATCTATTACTTGGTTGTAAGGAATTTCAGGGATTTGGGGTTTGTTTTGTTTAAAATTTAAAGATCATCCAGGTCAATAGTTTCAGGGATTTATTCATCTTCCATGGCTCCAGAAAGTCAAATATATGAAAAAAAAATTTCCCCCTTTTGAATAGGATTCTTTTACAGAATCTTTTTTCCACATTTACTTATCATACATTTAGGTTTATGAATTTTCTGCGAGCATAGTTTTTGCCATGCTTTTTTTAATCTTAATTGACAAAGCAGTCTCAAAAGAGGCACTCACTTTTATTCATAAAAAACCTTGTTAATATGAATTGGGTAAGGTTTACAGAGAGGATCATAGTTTTATATAAACATTTCATGCACATTTTGATTCAACTCAACATTGCAATCACCTCCATGTACCATCACTTATTCCACTTTCTTGCTGTTTCGTATTTCCATCCTGCCTCCTTTCCTAACCCTCTGAGCTTCGTTTTAGATAAATGCTACCTGCTTAAATGATTGATTATTCTAGCACAGAAATTATTTCAGTTCCAGATCTGAAGGGTAATTAAGGGTCATAGTCTTGGGGGTCCCACCAGTAAGCACGATCTCTTTTGTGCTTTTGAGTTCTGCTCCACATTTTTCTCACATCCTACCCAACACCTTCGAATGTGTTCTGTACCAGCGCAGTTTGATAGTAGTAGCTGAGCACCATCTGTTTCTTCTTGCCTCGGGATTATGGAGACTGATGCTTCCATTGGGCTTCTTGTGTTCATGTCTCTTTTATCACTCTTCATTCATTCATTTCATCGCTTTTCTTTTCTCTGGGGATGGAGAGACCAATAGTTGCACTTTAGAGTAAGGTGACCAGACGTTCCACTTTTGGCGGGACAGTCTCGATTTTTAATAATTTGTCCCGTGTCCCACAGCGTTTTAAAAAGGTCCGGATTTTTGGAAAGAATGCACGACAAGCTGGGGAACGGCGGGAGAACGGGAAGGGGATGTATGGTTTTCGGCCCCCATGTGGCTATTTCACCAGGATATGAGTGTTATATTATTTTTGTTAATTTTATGTCAAACTTTAATAATAACAAATAATTGTTGAGAACTGATTATCAAGAACTGCTTATCAAAGTTCGCACTGTTGATCAGTTGTTAGAATTCGACCACCATTGTTTGGACTTAATGAGCAATGGCATTTTTTGACATTGGCAACGACGAAAACATTTTTTAACTATCTCTCAGATGATACACATCGTACTGCGTGCTAGTGCTAGTTAAACAAGTGATGTCAACAAATCAGCTATCCAGATAATTTAGGTAGTTTATTTAATTATTTCATAAATACATAATTTTTCTTGAATTTAGCAGACAGTACTGGAATGATGTGCAAAAATCATTCGATCATATTACTCAAAATTTTCCATATAGTAATATTTCTGAAAATGATATTTTTAATGAGGTTTCATTATTTAAAAAATATATTGATAAGGAAAAGGTTAAATCTTGGGCATCAGCAAAAATCATAATAGAGAAAAAATGGTTAGAAATATTCCATCATTTCGAAAAAAACCATGTTCCATACAATAATGCACTAAAAATTGTGGAATACGCGCTGTCCTTACCAGGAACTAATGCTGCGACTGAACGCATTCTTTCTACGGTAAATAAAGTGTGGACATCAGTAAATTCACAATTAAGTGTTGAGACTTTGAAAGCCATTTTATGTGCGAAATATAATTTTAAAAATTCTTCTGAAAAAATTTCATGTCCTTTTAAACAACAGCAATGTACTAAAAAAAAATTCACTCAAATGAGAAATATGCCAAAGAATAAAATAATACTATACATAATTTTTTAAATGTATTATATTTGTAAATTGTACTTATGTTGAAATTAAAAAATATATTACAATACTATTTTTGTGTTCTATGAAAATTTTTGTTGCTCCATATATAGACCACATTTTTAAGCAAGAACACCCCACCACCCCCATCTACCCCCACCCCCGGTCAATGGTGTCCCACTTTACCGATGTTAAAATCTGGTCACCTTACCTTAGATGGCTGCTTGTAAACTTTTAAGACCTTAGTTGCTACTTACCAATCAGGACGTAGAACACTGCCTTTGTGAATGATGTTATGCCAGTTGACTTTGGTATTCCATAAGACTATGGTTCTGATCCCCCAGGCCCTGTGCCATGTCAAATTTATAATGAGTTTTTTTTAAGGGCTATTTTTCTGAAATGTCTATAATTGGAATTATTGCTTCTTTAACACAACCATGATTTAGGCAAGTATTTTTTTTACCAAGTAGATGAGTCTTTGGGTCACCATTTGTTTATAAAACACAACTGGATTATGTTTTGACTGTATCATTATGGCACTTGTACATTCAGCTTGAGGATTTTCTTGGGGTTTTATTGGTAATACCATATATGAATGGTGTTGCGTTAATTGGCATACTGATTTATAGTTTTTTCTTCTGTGTCCCTCATACTATGGTAGGTTCATCTACCATTCACTTCTTGGGGTGCCCAATGCTTATCAGGAATGATAAGATGATACATGTGCTAGTTCGCTCATTCTGAAACCTGGGATCACTCTCTCCCACCCAGAAGAAGGAACTTACTGGAAAGCAGGCAAGTTCCCTGAGCACAATCGCAGGTGTGTTTTAGGTGGCTCCCCTTTTATTGCAGTTAATCCACACAAGCAGAAAGCAGCAGCCTGCCCTCACCTCTGCCTACCCCTCATTTGGAGGTGATATGGAAGTGGTGTAAAGCACTCTGGAAATGCTCGTTCCTGGCAATCAGATCAAAGTTGCAAGGAGGGCCCAAGTCACCTGCACAGCATGCAAATGTTTGGTGTGCGCACGTGGTTGCCTCTCAAAACATACAGCATTGCATTGATATGCCTCATCTCTGTGCCCTCTGAGGTGGCCATTATTCAAAGCGATGCCTTGTTCATTTTTTAGAGGTTTTGGCTCCCTCCCCGCTTTCACCTGCCCTCTCATCTCCTAAACTCTATCCTGATAGATCATGGGGATCAAAGCCTCCAGAGTTCACAGACCAGCTCTGCCAATCCAGCTGCTTAGAACCACTCACCCAGAGCAAGAGCTGTAGAGCATGTAGCAGAAAAGCTTCAGTGTCCATAGTACAGGGACCAGGGAATTTTGGTTGGAGGGTCAAGACAAACAACTTGGTCCTGTTTCTGAGAGGTTGTGGCACCTGGACAAGACTGGGCTATGGCACAGAATGACAAGTAGAGTTCTAGGCATCCACCAGGAGAATGACAATTCAAGCAAGAGAAATTGATTTTTATTTATTGTGTTAGTCTGGGTACACTAGAGAAACAAATCCACAGAAACTCATATGTATAAGAGAGAGTTTTATATAAAAGTTAAGTACGCATCAAGAAAACATCCCAACCCAGTGCTGCCCAAATCCACAAGTCCATTAGCCCATATGTCCGACACCAATCCACATAGTCCTCCTCCATCTCACAAAACACACGCAATGATGCTGACTGCAGGAGGAAAGCCGAATCAGGGACTGTGTAAGCATCTCAGTGCTGCAGGGGTCCCCGCACAACTGCTCCAGCGCCCAGGCCTGCATCAGGGTAGGTCCATGTGGCGTCTCCTCAGGGATGTCTTGCAGGAAGTGAACCTTGCCAGCTAAAGCAGGGAAGTGGCTCAGGCAGCTGCACCCTGGTCCAACTATCACAAATCAAGAGACCCGAGAACTCGAAAGGCAAGGCTCACCGAGCTATTTATCCCTCCACCCTTCAATTAACCCCACATGTGTTTATCGGCCAGGTTGGCACAATAAACTTTAACTATCTCATTTATTTATGAACAAAAAAGAAAACATTTGCTCAACCTACTTAGATCCCTGACCCTCAAAAAAACAAAACAAACAAACAATCTCACTGCCATTGAGTCAATGCCCACTCAATAGCACCCCTTTACCATAGGGTAGAACTGCCCTTGTGAGTGTCTGAGACTATAACTCTTTACGGGAGTGGAAAACCCAATCGTCCTTTATGGGAGCTGCTGGTGGTTTCAAACTGCTGACCTTACAGACCCCAGCCTCTGGAACCTAATTAGAACCTAATTAGATATCATTTAAAAATAAAAGAACTGTACATGCTTCTTTCCATTCCCTAGCACCCGAGGCAGTTGTAGAGGTCAGAGGCTGTGGCTTGTCCCCTGGTCCAAACCCTCTATCCCATACTACCCAGCCTCTCACCCCCTAAGGACCTTTCGTTCTGGCCACCAGATCATGCATCCTCCTACTTACTTAAGCACCAATACCTGTTGCAACCTCCTGGACCCCATGTGCAGGAGCTCCCAGGTGTGCCTGTTGAATCAGGTGGGCTATAGATAAAGGAGAAAGAAGAAGGGAAAGTAGAATCCTGAAGAGCCCAGAGGGAACCCTCCCCCAGCTGGCTGGTGACTCTTAATATCCCAAGTCAAGTAAGCCTCAGCTGCAATGCATAGAACAGGTAGGAACGCGTTTAAATCCCACCTGCTCCACCAGAGGCCTGACCAGACTCAAGAACAGGATGAGTATTGGTAGCAATGGTACTTTGTCCCCTGAGCAGTCACCAGAAGAAATAGACTTGACAGAAAAGTGGGGGCGGGAAACAGAATTGGCAGAATTTTTATTTAGGAGTGTTAAGAGGCAGTGCTAAAATTCCTTCAGTCATTTAAAACAGCGTTAGGAAGTAGAAAGGAATTCAGAAGGGAGAAAATCATGAGTTTTGGACATAGTTTTAATTATTGACATTGCTTTGTGGTGAGGGTTTTGTTATGAAAACTTCTCAAGGGTCCATAGATACCCTGGTTCCCATGGCAACAGCCTCCTCTGGATTCATAGTATTAGTCCCCCGTGAGGCTCTAGGACTGTGTTAGCTAGTCCAGAGGGTGTACAAAGGTAAGAGACGTGACCTTTCATTAGAGCAAGTATGATTTCTTGGACTTTGTTTCTTGTGGAAAATAACATTGCCCCCTCCTAACCCCTGGCCCTCTGGGACTCTGATACTCACCAGGCTGGAAGGATGGAGACTCAGGTAGCTACAAAGTGCTACCCTGGCTCAGCCTCCAGGTATGCCCTCCCAAGGACTGCGGGGTTATCCACAGGAAGCCCAGGGATAAGGAGTGAGGACCTAAGGAAACCTTATCCACAGAGGTCTGTCACCCTTTGTTCCTCACTCCAGGTGAAGCAGAGCAGCTGCTTCCTAGACCCACATGGGTCCAGAAAGGGCACATCTTTCTGGGAGCAGGAAACAGCTTTCCTTTACCTTCTCCCATCTGTATGATGGGTCCTCTGATGGTGAAGGGGCCAAGAGGGGGGCACCGTGGAACAGTTCAGAAAGAACTGCCAACGCGGTGCCACAGTGAAATCCCCACACATCGAGTGCTCTGAGCACTGGGCCTTGCCTCACCCACACCCCTGAAACGTGCCTCGCGAGGAGAGAGGCTGGCTTCATGATGTGGTGGTTTGCTTTATGGGGAGGATGGCGGCAGATAGACATAGTGGGGAGTGGGATAGGCCTGACCTAACCCATGCTTCCCTACAGACACCATTTGAGACAGGCACACTGCTTTGTACTGCTCCAGAGTTCTCAGGAGCTTAAAAGAGACATATGATTTCAACTCTAGGTTAAGATCTTCTGAGAGTTGGGTTCTAGGAAGGGAAAAGAGGCAGGGAGAGAGGGAGTTTCCTGTTACAGATGTGCTTTGGCCTGCTTAGTCGTTCAGGGAGGGCCTTTGCGGCCTGGCTGAGGTTCTAGACTTACGCTGGAGGAGCTGGAATGTAGAGCCTATCCCAGGAACCATTCTTTCATCTAGTGCCTAGGGCTGTATCTGAAGCTGAGGGCAGATCCGGGGATACCTGTGAGGAAGGAGGGGTTTGGCTTCCGAACTTAAGGCTCCTTGTCTTTTCACACACCTGGAATCTCTAGAAGTAACAAAGAGCCAAGCATACACACTCGTCTTCAACAGATGCCAAGGTTCTAGGCTATCCAGGTGGGCACAGACCAGCCTAGTGATGGTCACTTTGTGGACAGTTGCTAGCCTTAGACTGATGGTAAAAAAAAAAATCACAGAATCCTGGAGAGAAAAGAGGAGACAGAAAAAAGAAGAAAGGGAAGGGTACTGATAAAGTTATGACAACAGGTATTAAAGAAGAGAAGTGAAGGAATTGTTGGATTTTACCACATGAATTCAGTCTTTTCCTTGGTTCCGTTGGTCTTAGTACTTTCAATGAATGTCTTGCTTTTATCTTATGCACACCGTTTGCAGGATCTGAAGGAAAATTACCTTCTGCATACCCAAGAAATCATGGATGCAGCAAGGGTCCTTGTGCCCTAAACCATTTCCTTGAATTCTCAGGGCTTGTTGGATCCAAGCCTCTCAAATCAAAGCCTCTGCTTATTGTGAAGCTGGCTACTTGAGAGATTTTTTTCTTTGTCTTTTCACTGTACTTTTGTGTTTCTGCTTGTCTTCTGGGGATTTTGCTGTGTTTGTTGCCAAATTAAGCTTAGTGGAACTGCCATCCAGTTGCCAATTAATTTTTCTGAACTCTATCCTTTTCCTTTCTGATGCACCGTAAGACATTTGGGTTTTGAACACTTGCAAGTTTCTTAGTAACATGGAGAAGTACACCTCCAAGGCCGAAGTGAGACCCTTTCATTGGACTGCCGCAGCTCATGTAAGCATTCTGACCTCCGCTGAGTTTTGGGCTTAGGCCTCTGATATGCAGTTACTGGAGAAAATGTCAAAAACCCATGGCTATTGTAGGAGTAATTTATTATAACTAAATTAATCTTCCTTTCCTCTAAATTAGAAAGGACTTTCATATGAAACCAAATCAATGAGAGATGTTTTAAAAACTGGTTCTTAGAAGTTTCCAAAAGAAATCAAAATGATAAAATAGTCTTGCAGGATGCCATTTTGAAACAAACTAAGCAAATTTTAAATAGCAATATCAGAGCTCTGGACCCTCACTTGCTACCTCCCGTTTCCCCAATGGCAGAATCCCCAGGGTCTGTAGTCCATCCCCAACCTTGGACCTCTGCCTCCCTTCCTCTCCTGCTGCCTCTCTGGAAGCCACTCCTCTTTACCCACCTTTACTGTCCTGCTCCCCAGCCCCCAGAAAGCCTTGGCTGAACTCTTAGACTACGCTAAAGAACTTTTGGGAAAAGAAAATCCATTTCTGAACTGCCTTCTAAAGTAAGATATCCAGAAGAAGCTGAAAGCCCTCGCCATGCTACGTTTACCCCATGGCCTAAACTAGAACTTCATGCAGTCGTGGAAAGAGGAGGAGGAGGAAGACTCACTGGTGGTAGCAAGAGAGAAGACGGGGCTGCAACTAAGGTTTGCCTCCATTCTAACTCCCCTTCTGCAAATCCTATGTTAATCCAAACAATGGCTCCGCCTCCTCACTGAAGCACCGTTTACCATGTGTTTGCATGTTGCATGCGTAATCGTCTAAATGTAATATATCTTCATTTATTTAGACCAGCATTTCATTTACAAATCGGATTTGACTCAAAATCTTGCTTAGAGTTCCATCCGTTGGAACTCTGCTATGTGAAGTGCGGGCCACCAGCCTGGAAACACAGGCAGCTCCTTTGCTAGAGGCTGCCACTAAGCAGGCAGATAGTCTGCACAGAGCTACCAGGAGCAAGAGTTTCACTGCGTAGGGCAGGTCACAGGGAGGAATGCAGCATTCTCACATTGCTGGAACCCTGACCCACTAACCTGGGTAGCCTCGTGTTTAGATTACTGCACGCAAAGATAACTGCCTTTGGCTGAGCGTGCTGTAGAACAAATGCTTGGGGGAGGTGTTCCCCGGGAACAAGTAGCCCCTAGGCTACTGGGCACTGGGGCTTGGGGGTTAGAAGTCTTCTCCAAGTTTTCTCTCATACCTCTTCAGTGAGGCCATGCTCCTGCTCCCACGACCCTGCCCCCTTCTAAACTATAATGCCACGTGCTTTTCTGCTGTGGTCACCAGATATGGGCTGCCTCCCTCTGCTAGAATGTGTGCTCTGTGAAGCCAGAAGCACAGTCCAGTCCTTTGGTAATGTGTCCCCCGTGTCCAAAATATGTTTGGTACATAGAAGTCTGGGCTCATACTTGTGCGTGAAGGAATAAAAGAACGAGCAAGGAGACAGGCCTTTGTGAAAAACCCATCTCCCACCCCGTCACAGAATACAACATTCTAGAAAGCCAGAGAGCACTAGAGAGGGATGAAGACAGGTTTGAAGCTTAGTTTTACTTCCCCAAGACTTCTGGCAGAGCTAGGCTCTTATGCCACTACTGAATCCAAGCAGCTAGCAGGGTTCTCTCCCCGTGGCCTCTGACTGCCAGCTGGAGTTTTCCAGCTCATGATGAATCCGGGCACACCTTCCTCCAGTGCACCCATTCTGAAATCTCCATCAAAATTAGTGCAGTGGCCCACCAGTGGTGGGCACAAGGCTGGCACATAACGCCATGCAGGAGAACTTTCTTCCCCTCTCCTCCCCCTCCCTTAGCCAGGAGAAGGAAGACTGACACTATGTGTAATTTGTGCTTGCTAATTTTGATGCCCTGCAGCTTGTTGAGCTAAAAATAACTTCCAGTTTTTGTTGAGTAGCTTGAAAAACAGAAGCCATGTGCTGCCTTTGCAAAGAATGACAGAAGTAGGGGCAGCTAGTACCCTCCCCACCTTCTCTTGGTAGAAAGTTGGGGATTCATACAAGGTGGACCCTGATGGCCATTTTTGTACCCATTTTCCAGAGAGCTAGATCGTTAATTGTGGTCCATGAGTGAGCTTCTGGTGGAGGCATAGGCTGACGCAAATGAATGCAAAGTCAGCAGTTCTGTCTCCTGACTACAGAGTTGATTGAGCCATTGGCTCCAGTTCAGAGAACTGGAGGTCCTTACAGCAGGTCCAGGATCCACACCAGCCAGGGGAGATTAGCCTTCCCATAGAGTCTGCTTCCATAGGACTAAGCCACACTTCTGGGGAAAATTCCTTTCAATTGCATCAGGACTGTGACCTGAGTAAGGAGGCTGTACTCCCCCAAGATAACACTGCCTTGCTGCCCACAGCAGATCCCATCATGAAGTTGAGTACACTGTTAGGTCACATCATGGAGGAGGCCTCAACTATCAAAGTATTAAGAATGCTGGCTCAGCCAAGTTAACACAAAGCCTAACTCTCACACAGCTCTTGAGAGAGCCGGCAAAGGAAGGTCTGGCTAGAGAAAGGCTGTCCTTGCCCATGAATCAGGCACCTTTTCTCTGCTTCACCTGTGGCTTGATTGACGTGGCTGCAGGTGGTGCTCGGGAGATTCTGGGCCAGCCACCCTGTGCAGGAAGCTGCTCAGAGAGGACTCGGCCCTGACTTCCAAGTTTCTCTCCTACTGCTCTCCTGCTCTTTCAGCCTCTATCCAAGGTCTCTGAACCCTCTCCCATTGCCTTTCTCCCCAGAATGAAGGCTACAGGGCCAAGTGGGATGAGGCCGGGAGTTGGAGGGGCCAAGGCCCTATTCCTGGACAGCTCCTGTGTGAGTGGCTAGTGAACATGGGGCTGCAGGGTGATTTTGAGCTCTTCCTTCTTCCTGAGAGATACCTTTGGAAGTCCCCTCCTGATGGGTCTAACGGAACTGTAGCCCGGATCTGAAATCCATGGCAAGGAGAGCATAGAATGCCTGGTGGGGAGAGGAAGTATGCAGAGCTGAAAGTTGAACATGATAGTGGGACAGAAGGAAAATAAAAGGAAATAGGGGAAAGAATTAGAAGGCAAAAGACATTTATAGAGGTATAAATATAGGTATGTATATATGTAAATATATTAAAATATAACAACAAGGATATAGGTCTGAGTACATATATGTTAAGTATTAAGGAAGCGGATGGACATTGGGCCTCTACTCAAGTACTCCCTCAATGCAAGAATACTTTGTTCTAATAGCCTGGCATTCTGTGATGCTCACACTCCTGACATGATCGCTGAAGACAAAATGTGGTGAAGAAAACTAATGGTGCCCAGCTATTTAAAGATATAGCGCCTGGGGTCTGAAAGGCTTGTACTTAAACAAGTGACCATCTATCAGGGAAGCATCAAGGACCACATGGAAGAAGCACACCAGCTTGTGTGATCACAAGGTGTCGACAGGATCAGGTATCAAACATCAGAAGATCTAAAATAAACAATCATATCAATATGAACAAGGAGGGCTAGAGTGGAGACCCAAAGTCCATCTGTAGACAACTGGACATTCCCCTCACAGAAGGGTCACAAGGAAGAGACTAGCCAGTCAGCGGGCTGCATAGCACCTATGAAACATACAACATTCCTCTATTTCTTTAATGATTCCCCCCACCCCCACCCCACTATCATGACCCCAGTTCCACCTTACAAATCTGGCTGGACCAGAGCATGTACACTGGTACAGATAAGAGCTCTCAACACATGGAACCCAGGATAGATAACGCCCCCTCCAGAACAATAATTGGGAGTAGTGATACCATGAGGATAAGGGAAGAAGGAGAAAGGGGGATTACAATGATCAATGTGTAATACACACACACACACACACACACACACACACACACACACACACGCGCGAACAAGAGACTGAACAGCAGAAACGTGGGTGAAGGAAGACAGCAGATGGTATAAGATATGAAAATAACAATAATTTATAATTTATCAAGGGCTCATGAGGGTAGGAGGGGGGGGGGGGGAGAAGAAAGAGGAACTGTTACCAAGAGCTCAAGTAGAAAGAAAATGCTTTGAAAATGATGATGGCAACATATGGGCAAATGTGATTGATATAATTTATGTAAGAATTGTTTGATTTTATCTCTTTATTGGGGGCTCTTACAGCTCTTATAACATTCTATACATCAATTTTATCAAGCATATTTGTATTATGTTGCCATCATCATTTCCAAAATATTTTCTACTTAAATCCTTGGCATAAGCTCCTCTTTTTTCCCCTCTGTCCCCCACCCCCTCACAGTCATGAATCCTTGCTCAATTATATGTTATTATTTCATATCTTACACTTTCTGTTGTCTCCCTTCACATACATTTCTGTTATTCATCCCCTTCAGGGTGGGGGCTACGTATCCAACCTTGTGATGGGTTCCCCCTGTGTCCTCCTCCTCCCTTCCGACCATCCCCCTATCCTCATGATATCACTACTCCCACTGCTGTTCCTGAGGGTTTTTTCTGTCCTGAATTTCATGTGTACAGAGTTCTTATCTATACCAATGAGTGTTCTCTGATCTAGCCAGATTTGTAAGGTAGAACTGGGTCATGGTAGTGGGAGGAAGCATTCAGGAACAAGAGGAATAATGTGTGATTCGCCGGTGCTATATTGCACCTTGGTTGAATCTTCCATTCCTTATAACCCTTCCATGGGAGGATGTCCAATTGTCTACAGATGGGATTTGGGTCTCCACTCCAACCTCTCTCATTCCCATCAATATAGTTGTTTGTTTTGGATCTTTTGATACGTGATACTTGATCTCATCAACACGTGATCATACAGGCTGGTGTTTTTCTTCCATGTGGGCTTATTTACTTCTGTGCTAGATGGCTGCTTGTTTAACATCAAGCCTTTTGATAGCTGGGCACCATCTGCTCTCATCACCACATTTGCTTATACACCCATTTTGTCTTCAGCAATTGTGTTGGGTAGGTGAGTACCAAACAGTGCCAGGTTATTAGAACTAAATGTTCCTGTGTTAAGGGAGGCCTTGAGTAGAAGCCCAAAGTTCATCTGCTATCTTAATACTTAACATATAAATATATGTACATTGGCCTCCATCCCTTTCATTATAAATTAATATATTTACATTTATACATGCCTGTAGCTATACCTCTATAAATAGCTTTTGCCTCCTATTTCTTTCTTCTATTTCCTTTCACCTTCCTCCTATCCCACTACCATGCTCACACTCTATTCAGCTATCAATAATTCTTCTCAGATACATAGCACTTGATTAAACCCCACTAGGCATTATATGCCCTACTTGCCATCAATTATAGATCTCTTGTTGTTCTCTATCTCTGAGTTTGTTGGCTACCCCACTCCTCCTACCTGCCACCTCCACTCCCATGCACCCCCCCACCCCTAGAACCTGCAGTACCATTTTTTTCTCCTCGGGCTTGTTCATCCTGCAGAGGCCAGCACTGCATTATTATAAGAGCCGTAAGATCCCCCAATACAATGATTTTTAGACAAGAAAAGAAACTGTAGTACATCTTAAAGGCTTGGGATAGTACTGCAGATGGATTGTGCAGTAATTGGATATTCCGCCAGAATCAACATAATTTATATTCATTACCGAAGTACATGTAAGTAAATTGTTTGCAGCAACATAAGCTGCTGAAGGCTTTTACAAGACCATCAGGGCTTTCCTTACTGCTTTGTTTTTCTTTCATCACCTAGTCCCTCAGCAGGCAGGATGGGGCCTGGGGTGGCACCTGGTGCCAGTTCACTCAGCTTCCTTGTAGGTGAGTGCACAGGCCGGGGTGCACTTGGCAGCATCCAATACTGCTCTAGGGACACACTGCCAGGGGCATCTGGCACTCACACAAACAGCAGCTCCAAATCCCATTTTCTCATTTAACCCTCACCAGTCAGCAAAAAGTTTACATTCCATTTTACAGCTTAGGAAGCTGAAACGCAGACTCCTCTGTGTTATCAAGATAAGAAAGTGTGTCTCCTGATGCCACATTTTGGGTTTTCACCATAGCTGGCGCTCACTCTGGTTAGAGTTCAGATAAGCATGATGTGACGCCACAGAAAATGCCTCAGGAGGGTATTAATGTCGCTGGTTTAAGGGAAGCTCTGTTGGCAGGCAGTCGAAGATGCCACAGCAGTCAGGTCAATATCTGGGTGCAGCAGCAGATGTGCCCCAAGCTAGGGAAGCTGGGCAAAGCGTGAAGAGAGAGCAGGAGCCACCATGGAACTGCAAGAAACCCATCATTTGCTTGCCTTGCCTACCTGGTTCACCTGACCCGCTGATGGCAGCTCATCTAAGATAGTGGGGCCTGAGCCAGAGAAGCCTTCCTGATCCACAACCCCCCAAAGCATGCTCTGACTGTGCTCACCGCACTTCTCCATAGCGCCTGCATGCTGCCCGGGGCTGCCCTGCCCCTTAGTGACCCAGGTCAATAGATAGAGCCTCACCTAATTCCCAGGAATTCAACCTGGTCTTTTTGCCTCAGCCTAGGTCTTAGAGGGAGCCCCTGGCATGTGGATGCAGGCATGTGCCACCTATAGAGAGAATTTGTGAACTGACTCTGAATGTGGCCTGCTCATCTCTCTGGACCTGAAACTTGGGCCTGCAAGGGAAGAGGAAGCCGGGAAGGCCTGTCTTCAAGGAGAGAAATGAGTCATGCTTGCCTCCCTCCGGTAGCAGCACTTCTGGGTAGCATGAGTAGTTGAAGTTTATAATTAGAAGGTGCTTGCTTGCCTGCCTGTCAGAGCAGAGGAGTAGCTGCAAAGGAGTCTCTAAGGCACAGGCTGAGGTGCAAATCTACCCACTTCTACTTTGGGGCTTCTGTTTTGTTCATGCCAGTCCCAGCTAGATGTGGGCCACTGAACTAATGCCTGTGGGCCCCTCTGGGTTCTCTACTCAGCCATGTGGAAGCCTTCTTAGAAAACTGCTCAGGCCAATCCTATCCTCCTCATCCCTCTGGCCTGGCTACAGGCTCTTCCTGAGTGTTAGACCATATGTCAACCTTGAGTTTGGTCTGGATTCAGTTAGAATGGCCAAGGCAACACAGGGGCTCCTTATGCTTCACCCTTCGGTTTTCATCCAGAAAACTGAACAATACCAGTGTCCGGGCTATACCCCAGAGCAAGTATGTTAAAACCATTGGACATGGGAGTGGGAAGTAGATGAAGCTGATGTAGAACCAAAGCCCTGACTCAGTTAATCTACTGCTTCTCATCTGGAATGTAGCCCTCCAAAAGACTATCCATTTATTCCCATGAGCAGTACTGGTGTGTCTTGCTGAAATGCTGATTTGGTCTCAGTAGGCCTCGGCTAGACTGGTAGCTTCTTTTGTAAGGAGTGACTGGGAGGATTCAATGAGATTGTCACTTAGCGGCACGGTGGCACATACCGTCTCCTCACAGATCCTGCATGTTGTTTGTGACTTTTCCTCCTGTGTGCTCCTTCACTGACACAGCGCTCCACCACAGGAGCAATAGTGAGGAGGGAGCAGAAGCAGTGTGTTTCTTTCAGTCCCACAGAGGGTTGCTGTACGACACAGAACTGACTTATAGCACATAACAGCAACAGCAACAAACTTTCCTTAAAGCACTCCATTGTGAGCCCAAAGGTCAGCAGTTCAAACCCACGAGTAGCTCCCTGGGAGAAAGATGAAAGATGGGCCAGGCTGCTTCTCTGTAGATCACCATCTTGGGAGCTCATGGAGCGGTTCGACTCTGTCCTATAGGGTCAAAATGGACGTGACAATAATGGCATTGATTTTGGTGTAGCTTCTTTACAAAATGCTACTTTGAAAAGTAAGCCTCTCTCGCTGACAAGTAAAAAGGCTATTTAAAAAATAACTGATTAAATAGTTTTTAAATGTATAAAACAGCAAATGAAAGTCTCTTCCCTCTATACTCCTTCATAGTAAACCTACACTTAGTGCAGCCAAGAGTGACCACGTGTTTTATGCAGATAGACTAGTGGGTGTGCATATGTATGTGTTTCGTGCATGTATACTAGTGATATCTAAGACCTTTGTGAGGTATGTGGAACTTACTAGTGTTATTGTTCCCTCTATAGACTTGCCTGTTTAGGTGAAATGGGGATATAAAGCCATTTGGAGACATGAAAGGGACTACGGACCATCGTCTTGGCGCTTGCCAGTGTCTATCTGACCAGCAAGCCTGGTCTTTTCAATGAGTTTGAGTTGTGTTCCACATTTTTCTCTTACTCTGCTGAATACAATCTAGTTCTGACGTCAGGGTAAGGGAGACTGATATGCACATGGTCCATTAACTCATTTTGGTTAATTGTGTGATTGTGTGTGTGTGTGTGTGTGGTCACTTTTCCTCACTCATCTTTCCTCTGGACAAAGACAGCAAACTGCTGAGGTGGGGAAGAGGAGGAATGGAAATGGGAGCTCAGGGAGGAAGTGGCATGAGCGTTATCTCATGGTGGGTATTGAAATTAAAAGATGATCTGAAAAAATCACAGAATATATGGATTCTATAGCAAAGTGTGGTGAAAAAACTAGGTGGTGCACAGCTATCAAAACAATAATCTGAGAGGGGTCTCGGGGAGGAGATGAGCCAGTCAGGGTGCGATGTAACAACGATGAAAAATACAACTTTCCTCTAGTTCCTAAAGGTTTCCTCCCCGCTCCCACTACCATGACTCGAATTCTATCTTGCAAGACTGGCTAGACCAGAGGAGGTACACTGGTACAGATAGGAACTGAAAATCCAGGGAATCCAGGGCGGATGAGCCCTATAGGACCAGTGGTGTGAGTGGCAAAACAGGGAGGGTAAAGGGAGAAGGGGTAGGAAAGAGGGAACCAATTACATGGAACGGTGTGTGACCTCCTCCCTGGGGGACAGACAGCCGAAAAGCGGGTGAAGGGAGACGTCGGACAGGGTAAGATATGACAAAATAACAATGTATAAACTATCAAGGGCTCATGAGGGAGTTGGGAGCGGGGAGGGAGGGAAAAATGAGGACCTAATGCCGGGGGTTTAAGTGGAGAGAAATGTTTTGAGAATGATGAGGGCAATGAATGTACAAATGCGCTTTACACAATTGATGGGTGTATGGATTGTGATAAGAGTTGTATAAGCCCCTAATAAAATGATTTTTAAATAAAACAAAGGGAAAAAAAATAATCTGTGGTTTAAAGTCTTGTTTTCAAATAAGCAACCATCCAAGTCAGTTGTCAAATATAAGCCCATATGGAAGAAGCACAGCAATCTGTGTGATACAAGGATTGTAAATAATCTAATCCAAATGTATCTGAACTTAAATTGTGATCTCCTGGTTCACAGAAGGCTATGGATGACAGTGGAAGCCCCAGATCCATTTGAAGGGTCCAGACAGGAATTAACCCTCGGATAATAGTCGAGGGATGTGAATAGCCCTATAATCAGACAGAGAGCATTGTAAAGTCAATTATGGCAGACATTCTCAGGTCAAAATGTAATGTCTTATCATTTGATCTCCCTTTTGACCCATTTGAAAGCTGCTTCAGTTAAAAAATAAAATAATAGGAAAGGAAAATACATGTGGATCAAATCCCTGTTGCATCCCCTCTGCCCATGGGGCAGGGCTGTGAACAGCCTGGCTAACATGCAGAGTGCATTAGAAAGTGGATTATTGCAGAGGCAGTTAGGTTATATTTAGCAACCTTTCATCTCCCTTATGATCTATTTAAATTTTGTTCTAGTTTTTAATATTTTCTGCTTTCTTTTTGATTGAGGTTCTTATGTATTTTAGTTAGTTGTTCTTGTTGGGTTTTCTGTATCCAGGATGGGTAGATCTATATGGAGACAGTCCCTGAATTAATGGCTCCTTGGGGGTATGGCAGGGTAGGTTGAAGGGAAATGGGGAGCTAATAACAATGAGTACAAAATGGGGGAAAGGTTCTGAGCCTGCTTGTGGTGATGATTGTATAACTCTTCTTGAAGTGATTGAAACTATTTAATTGTATGATATGTGAATTATATGCCAATAAAACTGCTGGGGTGAAATTCAATGAGATGACACAAAATGTATACGCATTATTGGATGGAAAATAGATTTGCTCTGTAAACTGCCATCTAATTCACAAAAAAAGAAGTTTTAGGTGGTTTTGTTTGTTTGTTTGTTTTAGGTGTTTTTAACCACCAATGGGACCCCATACGCCTGTGTAGTTGGGGACACACTAGATGGGGGAACACCTGCAACACTTGCCCCCAGCTTGGATAAAGTTCTTGGCTGCTCTCACAGGGGCAGAAGTGGGTAGGACAGGTTCCTGGAAGGACTAAGCATCCTTGTATGGTGAGGAGTGTTGTGACAAGTCCCGTCACTGACCAGCATCACTGGGTACTAAGGCCGCTGGCCAGGGTCAGGGTGACGCAGGACACGTTGTCTCCAGACAGATCATTTCACTCTGAGCTACTCTTCTCACTTGTAAAGTTGATGCTGATATGTGGGTTAATATCCAGTACACACCCCATTATCCCCCTTAACACCTCTAAGCAGAGTACCTCACTGCCTGTACAGCAGGAGAGACCAGCAGCTTAGAGAACACCTTATCTGATGACTCCAGAAACTTGAAGTCTACAGACCCAAGAGTTGCCCTTGACCCTAGAACTGAGCTATCTAGAGACCAACAGTGTATGAGTCTTGGGCAAGGTGCTAGAGCCTGGGTTTCATGGGAGGCAGCTGTGTCCCTAGACAGTGATGGCCCACAAAGCAACTGTCAGGGCTGTCCAAGGGTTGGGGGACATGTTTCTGAAGGAAGCCTTGGGTGTGTTTTCCAAATAACACCTGGCTTCCGCCTCACTCAGGGTGACCCATGCCTCATCCTGGTCTGAACCATTTGTCTCAGGCCTTGTCTGAGGTGTAGGTTCAACCACTCTCCGTGCTTATATATACCCTACACACCTGCCTCAGGACCTTTGCATTTGCTGTTATTTTGCTAGAATGTTCCTTTCTTATCACAGGGAGCTGTCAGTCCTGTCAAAAAACTACATTTACCACCCAGGCTGCCTTGATCTTCTACCTGTGGGTCTGCTGCCTTTGTTTTCTGTATCAACTCTCTTCTCCCACTGGGGGTTACCTCTGAGAGCAGGCTCTCTGTATATTAGGCCCTACAATAAAGTAATGTGCACAGAACAGGTACTGAACCAGCCAGGAGCCAGCCCTCTGCCTGAGCTCATAGTTAACACCTCCCACCCGCTACCCCGGGCCCCTCTTCCATAGCCCTGCTGGGGACTTCCCCTGTGTACCACAATGCTCTGGGAGGAAGGCCTCATGGGGTGCTTTGATATCTCACAGCCTCCTTCTCTCCCAGGAAGCTATGCCCCAGACATTTGTCTTCTCCAGCGTATTCTCGCCCAGCTGTAGTGAACAGGGACAGCCCAACATGGGGGAGTGCAGCAAGAGTGGCTCCGGAGACCTCATCTTCCAAGATGGACACCTCATCTCAGGGTCTCTTGAAGCCCTGGTGGAACACCTGGTCCCCACGGTGGACTATTACCCTGATGTGAGTGCTGGAGTTAAGGGTGATACACAAGGCGGTGGGGGGAGGGGGTGGCACTCTCCAGGGGATATGCTGGACAGAGCTCACAAGAAAGTGGCAGGTAGCATTTTGGGGAAGCAAGCACAGAAAAGGATTCTGGGATTCTGATCTCAGACCATCCCTCCCACCTCTCTGGAGCAGGGACCTAAGTTCTAGGCAGGGTGTCGGGGAAGAAGAGGAGTTTTAAGGGCAAAACCAGCACCTGGAGGTCCTGTGACACCTCAGCATGCTCGCTGGCCGCTGTGGCTAGCGGGAGAGCTGTCTGTGCACAGAGTGCTGCCTAGGTGCGGAGTCATGGGTGAGTGCAGGGCTCCACGCAGAGAGCAGAACCCTTGTCTATTTATACGCCTGTGCAGATATGGGTGCAAGGTGCGTTCAGAGCACATGCCTACTACAAGCAGGACCAGCCATCAACAAAGCAAATGAGGACCCCCACCCCCTTTCTTCCCTTTTTCCTCACAAGAACATGGTTTTCAGGGTTGGAGCAGAGGGATAAGTTCCTTTTCTGCTTCTCTTCCATTGCCTATGAGCACCATCGCTTAGCCACATGAGCAGTGTGGCCCGCTTGCTTCCTTTGCTGAGCTGACCGTTGCTGGAAGGCTAACCAGGCTAGGCAGACAGAGCTTGCCAAGGAATGAAGGAGGAATTACTGGGTTGCGGAGTTCCTTTGCAGGAGCCACTGGCCCATATTAATATGTCCAATTTGCTTTCTGCCTTTCTGGGTCTTCTGAGGTTTTACCTTTGTATCGCCCAATCATCCATTCATCTGTTCATTCATGTACCAACCATCCATTCACAATCCTCTGTGTTTATCTGCCTATTTATATGTCCTTTTGTCCATCTGTCCATCCATCTGCCCTTACCTCCCTCTGCCCATCTAACCCCAAAACTCTCAGAACCCAGCCTGGGTTGGTGGAGAGCCCGGGTGATTTACTGAGCTGCCTTTCATCGGCCTTGAAGATGATCAGGGCATGTAAGGATGGGACCCAGCAGGGGGCTGCTTCCCAGGAGAGGTCAAGTGGATGGCAGTAAGGCAGAACAGAGGCCGCATCTGATTTGGCGTATGAGGCCAAAGCTGAGGAATAGGGCTAACAATGCCATGACAGCCTGGGACACCCCTGTTAGGATTTGGAGGGAGAGCAGGCCCACGAGAACAGAGCAGTGCATGACAGCCTCAGGCTGGGTGAGCTCGGCTCGGAGAGGAGCACCCGGCTGGAAAAGGAGCACTTGTCAGGGAGGCTTTGCAGGAGGTGGGAGGTAATGTTTCAGCTATGCCTATAAAGTGGGCAGGAGACAAAGGAGAGGGTCTTCAAGGTAAAAATGAAGAAAATGGGTGGGGGGAGGCATTTCGAGGTGAAAGAGAAGGGCCAGTGAGGCCATGCTCTGGCCTGGGGTCAGCCTCCCTGAAGCAGTGGCACGAAGCCATGCGGGTGGTTGTCTCACGCCACCACTGACCATGGTTTGCCTTTTCCCTGTGTCCCTTCTCCAGAAGACGTACATTTTCACTTTTCTGCTGACTTCCCGGGTCTTCATCCCCCCTAATGACCTGCTGGCCCGAGTAGGGCGGCTCTGCTTGGCACAAAGGCAGCAGCTGGAAGCGGGCCCTGACCAGGTAGGGTCAATCTGCCTCTCCACCTGCCCTCTTGCTCACCTCAAGAACAGAGCCTGTGCTGAGTAGCTCTCAGGATAGGCGCTGCTGCGGACTCTGGCATGGCCAAGCCCCCCAAGGTATGGAGGGTATGCTCTGAGCTGGCCACTCTTTTCCCAGTAAAGGCTCTAACAGACCACACTGCCCATCTACCTGTCAATGCTGGGACCCCTGAAACCTGAGGTCTGAGCACAGGTCATGGAACAGAAGCCAGTGGGGCCTATCCCTCAGCCAACTAGGACTGGGGTTCAAGTGGAATACACCCAGCTGACACCTGCTCATGTTAGAGAGAGAGTGCTCAGTGGCCCACACATGAGGCCGTTTGTATAGATGTCCCTGTGTGTGGGAGCCCAGGTCTGGGTAGTCAGGAAGGGCATAACACTACAATGGCCACTGAGCTCATGAGTTAGCTGCAGAAGATGGGGACATCCCTGTGCCTGGGTCATCCCTGGGCTGTGTCATCACACCACAGGGGGACGGTACCTAGGCACCAAGAGGCAGCCTGGCTGTAGCAGAGTATAGCCTGTCCCTATTTGCTGATAAATATTCTACCGTCTCTCTCCCCTATAAAGATTTGCAAAGGAGGTCTGTATACTTGCCATTTCCCTTGGACTAGAGAGTCTCCTTACAGTAACTGGTACTGGGGGGTGGGGGGGCCCTGCCCAGAGCCATGGCTGAGGGAACAGATCCTGCAGACTCAGACTGCTGCCTAGCTAAGCATCCTGGGGGATCATCCTCATGCTTGCCAGTCAATACAAGTGGGCCAACACAAGTGCTCTTAAGGGAGTCTGAATAGAAGGTAAAGAAACCCAAAAGCAGCAGGGGATTGTGGGGACATAAGGGACATGGAAGAACATAGTGCAGCTAGAGGGGCTCCAGTGGTGAAGAGCAGGAGCCATGAACTTAAGAGTGTGAAGGGAACCTTATCATTCACTCTAGGGACTAAGACTGCCCAGGAGCAGGAATACTTTCGATGGGCACCATAGTGCTAGGCTTGTATTTCTGGCCTGCTTCCTCGCAGGGAGCAGAGGGAGGCCCTCAAGACCTGAAAGATCAGTATTTGGACAGTGGGATACAAGAAACAGAGAGTAGGAGATGGTTGAGGTAGCCTAGAGGGCACTTAGTGAGACGTGAGGTCTCTCCCAGTACCTGCAGCCCGTCTGAGACTGGGAAAGGCCCAGTGTGGCTCTCCCACATCCAAGATGCTCGGGAGTCCTGGACTAGTTAGGCAGGGGATGGCGGATCTCAGATTATTTATTTGAGGGGGTTATCATTGCTTCCTTGGCTTCCAGTAAGAGGCTGGCTTTACTGGTACTAGTCAGCTTTCACTGCGCGCTTTGCTGTGGTGACTTCTTAAACTCAAGCTATCAAGTCACTTCGACTAACTCTTTACAGGAGTAAAAGCCTACCCTTTCTCCCATGAGGCAACTGGAATCTTTGAACTGCTGACCTTGAAGTTAGCAGCCCAGTTCTAAACCCATTATGCCGCCAAGGCTCCTTTGGGGGTAACTTCCAGTCGCAGCAAATGACACTAGTTTTCGGTGCCATGGTAGTAGTAAGTAATAGGTCTTTTGAAAATGAATTTAAGTGAAAAGGAGTTGATCTAAGGGAAATAAGCAGCGAAGTACGTCCAAGGTGACAAAACTGCCCATTGCGGCAGATGTGGGCTGGGTGCCTGCCCTAGGAGTCAGCGAGTGGGGGTGGGGCACACATCTCTGTCCATCTTGTCATTCCTGGGGTTCATTTTCCACTCAGGCTAAGCGGAAATCCTTTTCAGTCAAGACTGTACAGCTTCTGAAGGAGTGGACCGAGGCCTTCCCGTGCGACTTCCAGGAAGAGAAGGCCATGGCTGAGCTGCGCGCCATCACTCACTGCATTACTCAACGTGATGAGGTGAGGCCTGCCCTCTGCTTTCTTGAGTATGAGGCTACAAGGGTGGGGCCCTGTTCCCACAGGACACCCTATGGGTGCCGAATCTGAAAAGATTCTGGGCTTACCATTCCCTGGGGTTGGACTTACCACTGCAAGCTTGGGACCATGGGGGGCCCAAGGGGCAGTGGGAAGGGGCATCATGGTGAATATGTAGGTTTGTCCAGGCTCATCCCTCCTGACCTCTTACACCCTGTCCCTAAGGTGAGGGCCTCCCCAGTTTGAATAGAGAACACCAATCCAGAGGTTAGTAGCACCCCATCCCCACTCTTGGTTCCAAGCTCACTCTTGGGACTCTAGTAGAGAAAAACCAAGCCTGCTTCTGACCCTCCAGAGTCAGGGTTTCCTGCACTAGCTGCCCACTAGCAATAAGGGTTCTGGGCATGCTCTGCAGCTCCCACTGCTCAAATATTGGAAAACCCGAGGCAGCTCGGGGGGCTGAGGGCTCTTAGAAGAGACTCTGGAGAAAGCCTTTCCTGTTGTCCTGGTGCATTCCTCCTATTCCTCTTGCTGCAGGAGAGAGGGCATTGAGAAGTAGCTCGCTAGCCAGTCCGCACTTTTCAGACCCAGAATTCACACTTGGCGCTGCCCTCAACTCCTTCCACTGAGTGGCTATCTGCCCCTCACCCAGCAGACTGGAGGTGAGGGAATACCTTAAGAAATGGAATTTTTTTTTCAAAGCTATGTATTTAATTTTTTACAAAACAACCTTATCACCATCAAAGTACTCTCCATTACACTTAATACATTTGTCAAATCTGTGATTCCATTCTTGGAAACATTTTTCAAACTCATCTGTTTGGATGGCTGACTTCACCTCCTTAATTTTTTCTTCACCTCTTCCACATTAAATATCGGTCCTTTCGTGTCCCTCTACATTTGTGGAAACAAAAAAAAGTCACACGGAGCTAGGTCAGGTGAGTCAGGGGCATGAAGCAAGAAAGGTATGCTGTTTCTTCCAAAAGCTGGTGCACTGAGATGACTGTGTGAGCAGGTGCATTTGTGTGGTGGCAAAACCAGTCCCTCATCTTCCACACATCAGGGATTTTTTGTCACACACTGTTATGCAATCTTTCCAGAACCTCTAAATAGAAAGCTCAATGAACACTCTGACCTGGTGGAACAAACTCTAAATGCACTGTCCGCCTCATATCAAAAAACAAATGAGCATCATCTTGATCTTTGATTTCACTTGATGAGCTTTTTGTGGGTGAGGGGACGATGGCGTCTTCCACTGGCTTGATTGATGTTTGGTTTGGGGTCGTAAGAATAGCACCATGTCTCCTCGCCTTGGAAAACATCTGGGTTCCTTTCAAGGCACAGCATGTTTCCAGTCAAGGCTCTTTTCTGATGGTCAGTCAGAGTCTGCGGCACAAATTTCGCAAGGCCCGTTCTCATTCCCAAATCCTCCACTAAAATTAGCTGGACTGAGCTCCAAGATAGTTCAGCTAACTTCCCCATCTCCTCAATGGTCCATCGTTAGTCTTCGAGCACAAGTGCATGAATTTTGTCAATATTTGCATCCTCTCAGGAAGCTGACGGACATCTGGGACAAAGTTTGTCACCAATCAACATTTCACATTTTTTGAAATGAGAAAACCATTCCTACATTTGAGTTTTTTCCATAGCACTGTCTTTGTATGCTGTCTTCAACAGTACAACGGTTTCCGTGGCATTCAGCCGCACACTCTTCCCTTAAATCGGCCATCACAAAAAACGAGGTTCGAGCAAAACTGCTTTTACAAAAAAATTCACTTTGACCAGAAAGAACCTTCCCAGGCAAGACCACTGGGTGTACTAACTCAGAGTGAGTTGTTGGATGCTCGCCTAGAGGGGGAAAATACCTTCTATGAAGGGTGGAGCTTTTCCCCATTTGGGGGGGGGTACCCCTTGGTATGTATGATGGGTACTGCCCTACTCTGTTATGTCTCAGCAGGTGGTGGCTTTAGTTCTACCCTGGGGTAGGGATAGGGGAATGTGAGCTCAGGCAGCAAGTGTACTCAACAGCTGTCTACACTTGTGGTCTGCTCATGCTGATGCCTCATTTCTTTCCTTTCTGATCTCCCAGGAGAACAGCACCGTGAAGAAAGCTGTGACCCAAATGACACAGAAGCTGCTACTGTCCCTGGCAGCTCGGAGCCAGCTCCAGGAGATCTGGGAGAAGTTCCACCCCTCAGCCATGAACAAAGGGGCTGTCCTCAATACTAAATCACCGACCACCCAGAAGGACATCCTGAGTGTGTGTTGTGACCCTCTGGTGCTGGCTCAGCAGCTGACCTACATTGAGCTGGTCAGTGTAGACTTGTTACCTGCCCAGGGAGTCGGGGTGTGCTTCTCAACCAGGACATGGTAGACTTTAGTGCTGTTCTCAGTATGGTACCCAAGTTCTACCCTCAGGCTACCAAGCCTGGCTATCAAGTTACAACCTATTGACCAGACCTGGCCCCATGTGCCTGGGACAGAGCAGAGACATAGCATCCCAGGAAGTAGGAGGGGCTGAGTCAGCACTGTCCTTTTGATCTCAAGGTATGTGCTAGGGCCATCAAAGTGGCCTCAAGAGGGAGGAGGGACCTGGAAGATAGCTAAGGGGGTTAACAAGAGAGAGACAGACATCCAACAACGACATTTGTATCACATCTCTGTCCCTTCCTCTCCCAGAAGAGAGCCTCTCAGACACTCATGGTTCATGTGGGGGCACCCAGCAGAAGCCAAGGGCCCTCAACTGTGGAGGCATTGTTCCCGCAGGAAGTAGCTGAGCCTCATACCTGATGGCTTCTTTGCTGTTCTGAATGAAGCACCCTACATGGTCCCAGAATTGGCCCTCTCTGGTGTGTCTGACCTGCCCAAGGTGTGTGGGCTTCTTACCACCAAGACTTACCACCCCTTGCCACCCCTAGGAGCAGATCCACAGCATCCACCCAGAGGACCTGATGCAGATCCTCAGCCACAGAGACTCCCTGGATAACCAAAGGGTGAGTGGAACTCTGTGACCCAATGCCTCTGTTCAGGGGGGACATGGGCCTTATAAGTTAATAGCTGGAGGTTGGCATTGGCCTCAGGTTGGAGGAAGGGGACTAGCTTAGCATCTCATCTTACACCTTGGCTGGGAAATCCAAGTAATAGGTAAGTGTTCTCTGGCTCCCCTGTGAATATGTTGAGCTAGGCCAGCCTTGGAAACATGTCCAACCTACCTTACCCTACTCCCTCAGGCCAGGCTTTGTGATTCTTGCTCTTGGGACTAGCAAGACTTGGCTCCATATGACCTGACATCTCCCTGCAGTGCCAAGGAGCTCAGACCAAGATCTACAGCCTGGAGGCCTACGACAACTGGTTCAACTGCCTCAGCATGCTGGTGGCCACTGAGGTGTGCCGGGTATGCCAGCGCATGATGCATGCCAGAGAGTTCCACTTTCATGCCCATTCAGACTACCTGGGTTCTGAATCCTGTCCAGTTCCAGTGATAGGATAAAATTATTAACGTGGATAAGTTTAGTTCCCACTACCAGGTCCTGGCAGTACCAGCCTCCCACGTATCACCAGTGATAGTGGGAGGCATTGTCCAACTTAGTCTTGCTCTATACCCAACAAGATCTGCTACCCTGTGTCGTGTTTCTTGGAGCTTTACAACATCCCTTGAGAATGGGCAGCATCTTCCCCTTATGTCGTCTGCATCCTCCCCCCTGCCTGCCCTGCCTCTTTTATCCTGCCGAATAGCCCCCAAAGCGACGTGCCAAGGTGAGGGCTTCCTGCTCAGCACACCCCTGTGGGATGGACTAACCCTGCTCACTGCTGGCTCCCTCAGGTGGTCAAAAAGAAGCAACGGACACGCATGGTGGAGTTCTTCATTGAGGTGGCCAGGGAATGCTTCAACATTGGGAACTTCAACTCCATGATGGCCATCATCTGTGAGTGCCCAGGTGTCCTGGCCTTCCCACCCCATCCTGTTTGAGCAGGTCTGCCCCTCCTGCCCTGATCCCACCCTGCTGTTCCCACAGCTGGCATGAACCTCACTCCTGTAGCTCGGCTGAAGAAAACATGGTCCAAAGTCAAGACGGCCAAGTTTGACGTCCTAGAGGTAGATACTACCATGGTCCCATGCAGTTCCACTGCTTCCTGCACTGCCCGGAGAAGGGCCTCCTCCTGGTGGCAAGAGAGGGCTTTCCCACCATGCTCGGCTGTGCTTACACCTGCTGCCTGATGTACAGCTATGTAGCATGTATGTGCATAACTGTAGGTTTATTTACCTGGTTGATGTCTTTCTTCATACCCACTACCACCACGTCGTTTCTATTATCTACTCTATAAGACAGAGTAGACTGGCCCGAGCAGCAAGCCTCACCTTTTTCATGCAACTGGTCGATTCCCACTGCTGACCTACTGATTAGCAGGCCAATGCACAACCCATTGCGCTATCATTTAAGCTTTTCCTGGCACTTAAACTTCACTAGAAACCAGAATCATACAAAATAAGTTGCATGGAGAGGGTAAGACAGGGTTGTGACCCAGCAGAGCCACAGGTCCTAAATCTGCAACATGTAACTACAGCATTCACAGGCTTCTTCTGTCTGGAAATCTCATAGTTCCTGAACCTGGTTCAACCAGTGGCTGGCAGAGTTCATTTTCAGCACTGCCCAGATATATTGGACAGCTGAATCCACTTTTTGCAAACATTTGTGTCTTGTGGAGCTGGTCAGGCTTGGGAGGTGTTGGACTGGATAGAGGAATAAAGGAAGCTGACGAGATGCAGGTTGCAGCAGGACAGGAGAGCTATGGGCTGGCGTGCTTCCTGTAAAGCTTTCCTGGAGAGTACTGGGCTGGCCCTGAAAGCCTCTGGGCCTGGTGCTCAGGCTCTGGACTTTCTCTCTGTTTATACTCCCTTCCAGGTTAGGGATGGGGACAAAAAAAGGCTTCCCTGGTGATAGTGTGGGGCTGCCCACAAGGACAGTGACTCTCACCAGTTGTCTCCAGTTCTGCAAAGGAGTTGCCCTAAGCATGTCTGACAGAGGACAAAGGGAACAGAGCCCCGAGGTGGCCAATCTGGTCTCATGCAGTGTCTGCCTATGTACCTTGTCACAGCACCACATGGATCCATCCAGTAACTTCTGTAACTACCGCACCGCCCTGCAAGGGGCCACACAGAGGTCCCAGATGGCACACAGCAACAGAGAGAAGATTGTGATCCCTGTGTTCAACCTTTTTGTGAAGGACATTTACTTCCTGCACAAAATCCACACTAACCACCTGCCCAGTGGGCAGGTGAACTTCAAGGTAAGCTCAGCTCACTGGGGTCAGAAGGTTGTCCCAGCATATGCAGTACAGAGACCTATGTATTATAGTGTCTTAAGCTAAGAGCTTGGCCATCTATGGCCAAAGGGGTTTTGGAGCCCTGCCAGTGGAGCTTAGAAGGCCCCTTGGGACCTATTTGGGTGAGGGGGGTTCCCAACATTCGAATTGGTCCTCATGAGCGACTTTGTGATTGTGGAAAATATTAAAGACAGACAGACAGTGGGGCACAGGGGCGCCTCATCCCATGTCAGGACTGAGAGAGAGAATGTGTTTTCCAATAGGGATTACAGATCTTTCATAAAGCATGCACGTCATATAGCTAACATATTACAAAGTCATAAGAGAGTAACAGTAAACAAGCAAGGAGGCAAGTCATCTTCTTGACCTTTTGCTAGTTGACCTCGAACCCCCTGAGCCCTCCCCAGAGGTTTGCTACATTTCTGGTTGATTGGGTATAGAACCCGATTGCTCTTATCTACAGATAACCTCCAGGCACAGAGAATAGCCGGAAACATGAATGACTCATCTTATATGATAGCTCATTTATGACAGTTTCTTTATGTGGGGTTATTGGAGGGACCATGTCCAGTCATGAGAATGTGTATTAAGATTTATTCATATCTCATAACTGTGATGGTTTTCTCCCACCAGCCAGCTTTCCAGACCCGTGATTATGAGCATGGAAGATTTAGCTGCAATACATTCGCATCCAGTCCCTAGTTTATCACAGGGACCCAAAGCTCCAGGGTAGGGCTTCCTAAGCCACAGAGGCTTTTTTGGTGGGAAAATTTAATTCAGCCACTTCCCTTGTGGGATGAATGGTCTAGTTCCTAAATTTGAGCTACTAGAACTCAGTATTTAACTTCTACCCTGGTTGTAGTGCTGATCCTAACAGGGACCCAGAGAAGGAACCTCCCCTAGGAGCTTGAGGGCCTGAAAGGCTTTAGGCAAGAAGGGACGTTTTCAGAGATGAGTGGGCAAAGGATTCTATATAGAAATGAAGAACCTGCTTAGGGGCTAAGGGCTTCTGACAGAGGGGCAGTGGGCTGAGGCGCAAAGGTGATTATGATGAATATGGGAGCCCTGATGCCAGCCAAGCTTTCTGTCCATATGCAGGTAAGGGGTGAGAGAGCTGTGGATTTTCACATAGCCAGTAAGAATCTTTTGGTTGGTGTACTCTGGTAGGTATGGTCAGGGTGCCTCTTCAGACCGGGGCTTCCTAGAGAGGGACAGATACTGCTGCAGCCTAATAGGCTGGCAGAGGACAGGACAGAGCAGCCCGGGAAACTTACTGGCACTATGCTTCACACAGTGCCCATACTCATGGTCTTGAGAAGTCTGCCCACATGGGATCAGCCATGTAAGACTATAGCCCCAACTGATCGGATCCTATGAAGTAAGCAGTACACCAAACCGGAATCTGCCCCTGACCCTCAGGATCAGAGAAAGTTAAGGTGGCAAATGAACATCCATTGATTTTACTTCCCACGCAGAAATTTCGGGAAATTTCCAGACAAATCCATGACTTCATCACATGGACACAGGTGGAGTGTCCCTTTGAGAAGGACAAGAAGCTTCAGAACTACCTGCTCACAGCACCCATCTACAGTGAAGAAGGTGAGGCTGCCATTCCAGAGCCACAGTGTCCACAGTCCCTCCAGGGCCTGTGTCTCCACAGCCACCCTGGGGCAGCCTATCGCTTACCCCACTTTGCACAGGATCCGCTCAGTTCATGGGGTGAGTGTGCAGTGGGTGTGGGTCATGGGAAGACAAGAGAGGAAGGATAAGGACAGAAGAGAGGACTGGGCTCCTAGGCCTTCTCAAGAGAACGAGCCCAGGCCTGAGGTCACTGTCTCCTTGATCTAAACTATCCCTTCTGGGCCCAACTGCCCCTTGGAGAGGAGAGTTTGAGCAGGAGGGACAACTGGGATGGACATCAGACAGCCTGATGCTTTGGTTCTGAGGGGCTTTACTGTCATTCAGCTCTCTTCGTGGCCTCCTTTGAGAGTGAAGGTCCTGAGAACCACATGGAAAAGGACAGCTGGAAGACCCTCAGGTAGGAGAACTCATGGAACAGCTATGCACCCCTGGCCCAGCCCTAGGCCAAGTCTATAATGATGGGGAAGTGGAGGGCACAGGAAGACAAAGGGGAGGAAGACATCGTGGATTTTGCCTGTTGCAGAAGGAGGCCAAGGGCATGTCCACCCATATCAGATAAAGGAAGCTCTTCCACTTGCAGGGATTCAAGCGTAAAACTGCTGTGAGATGGTGAGAGGTTAAGGACTTGGTTTGAGCATCCCTTACTCCTCCTTTGGTGGCTGCTGCTTGCAATTGCAGCCCTGGCCCTCTGAAAGCCAAAGCATGGTACTGAACTCCCACCTGCTCAGAGATAGGAGCTTGCCTGCAAGTCTCTTACTGCCTAACCATTTCTGTTTTCCATACCCACCTTTAGGACCACTCTCCTTAACCGAGCCTGAGGGCTCAGCATACAGCCTGCGGAAATGAAACGGAGCACATAAAGGAGCACATTTTAATCCTGACTGATAAGCGTTTAGATAAAGGAGGCCTCGCTGGTTGGGGTCCATTTTGTATATATCTTTTATGAAAAAGAATTGGTAATTATTTCATGCATCAACCTGTGGCCCTTACAGAAAAAGTTTTGGATTTATTTTAAATAACAGGGCAGGGTCCTGTTTCAGGGAGTTGAGGGAGAGGGAGAGTATCATGGTAGATGGTATCCATGATAATGTCTTATTCTAATGAAATGTAGATTTTTATTTTCTACTTTTTATTAACATCTTAAGGAAAAATATTTTTAAAAACCCAACCAAAACTAACAGAAGCCCTACCTGTGTGGACACCTTTGCAGCCAGTATCTCTTATGTTCCGGTTAGTGCCTTAGAGGGTCCTGAAAAGGCCCACTCTTCCTGCCCCTCTTCCTAACCGGAAGTGAGTCAGGGCGGGCACCAGGAAGTTCCGCGTTGATGTCCTTGGCTCTTCTAGCACCGGCCAGCTTGGTTCTAGCAAGAAGGACTGGAGTGGCCAAGAGGTCTCTTTTACTGGATTTCTGGATTTGAACCTTTGAGGACAGGCTTTCCAAAGTTTACATTTGGTTTTCCCTCCATCGGGGATTTGTGGGGTAGGAAAGAGGGATCACGTGCTGGGTGCTCCTGCTGACCCAGTGGAGTTGAGAGCCCTGCAGAAGCTCCAGGTCATTCACTTGGCAGCACATTTTCTGTTGAAATATGTCTAAAAAAATTATTCTTCAACTGAATTTTAGGAAACAAGGAAATATAAAAACCAGGAAAATCCTGAAAATGTGCCAGTTTTTAAGATCATAACTGAAAGACACATTTATTTGTAATGAAAAGAATAGAATTTCAAATTGTTATGTGAAAATAAGCTCTTAATTAAATCAGGTATTATTGTGGCCTACACTCCTGCCCGTCTATGGGTAGGGCACTCCCCTAATCAGAATCTTGGACTAGATATTAGCCAGACTATTAATTACTGGAACCCAATCAAATAAAACTTCCATTTAGAAAAATATCCTGCACCCATATTAGAATTTTCAATTCCGTGTTCCCCCACTGACTGGGAGGAGAGATAATGACAAGTCTGTCAGAAAACCAGATACAGTCCATCCACCTATTGTCATCCGTGCCTCTCAATATGTGTTTTTTCAGCAGGAGTCTTGAATTGGATGGTGTGAGTGAGGGGGGTCAGTTCCTAGCACCTAGAGTTGAGGTGCCTACAGGGTGATCCTGCTGACCCAGTAGTGCTGAGAGCCCTACTTGGGAGGGCAAATGACTGTGCTTAACCTGCTACAGATGTTTCCCTCTGCCCTGGGTGGAGTAAGACTATCTACACTGTATTGTTACAGTGTTTGCACTTTTCAGATGTTCTAGATAGTACATACTGTATATTGATAATACATATTGTTTTGTTTATGTATTTGAGATAAAGGCTTACAACTTGAGAATATATATTTGAAAGTCAATGATAGAAAATATCTGTAAATATATTTAAGAGATTTCACTTAAATATGCACTTAATTGGGTCATCAGTTCTAGTACCTACTTGAAATGGTATCTGTGTTTGCTACTTTATTTTCTTAGTTTAATACACACCCTAAATATGCTGTTGTGGTATTTTGAAGTGAACTGAGTATTAAGCTCTACAATAGTGCAGAATGTCAGTTCCCTGCGTAACTGGACGTACTTGCATCAATAAAAGGACATATTGCTCTTCCTCAAGGTCCTGGTCTTTGTGTTCATCCTGCTGCTGGGGCGGGGTGCAGGGTGTGGGATGAGTGAGGAGGTGAGACCATTGACACACTCCAAGTGTTAAAAGGGACTGCACAGAAGTGTTCGTTTATGGTTAGAATAAAAACAAAATGCATTACATTGATTTTATCCTCACTCATAGTGACCCTATAAGACAGATTTGAACTGGTTTCTAAGGCTATAATCTTTATGAAAGCAGGCTGTCACATACTTCTCCTAAGGAGTGGACGATGGGTCCGAACCACTGACTTTTTCGGCTAAGCATTCAACCACTGTGCCACTTGGCTTCTTATTTATAGTTACCTATCTCAGCTGCATTGAGGTTTCTGTTTTGTGCCTTAGACACAAGGGCTTGATCTAGAGACGCGAGGTGTGCTGATGTGGGCAGTGATGGCACTGCCCTTATCTTTGGGGAAGTCCATTAGTGCGGTAGTACTGAAAGTGTCATTTCAGATGATTCTTTCGAGTCAGAAATAGGTGCCTGGTAATCTGAGTTGAGCCATTCCCTCAAAGTGAAGTTCTTCGTTAAATAGCTCCTGTCTACTTTTAGAACCCATGTTTGTGAACATGTTCATGAACTCACATTGCTCTGGGATCGCTTTTCCATCCTACTCTCCACTTAGAGCATTTGTGCCCCATTTTTTAGACCTATTCAACTCCAGATAATTCCTCAGAAATCTCTTTAAACAAGCACACTCTGAGCATGCCTTCTTAGTGCTATTTCTCCTCTCTCTGAGTTCTGCCAGGCCTTTCTCTATGAAAATCTTGGCCCTACACTAATCCCACCCCCACATATCTCACTCATCAATGAACTATCATATGTTTACAAGTCTGTTTCTTGCATTCAATTCTCCACACTTTCTGTGATAACTATCACCAGGACCAGCATAGTGCAGAGTTCATACCAGGCCCACATGGTGAATGAAGGCTGCCTTTCACTTTGCAAACCTTTAAGGAACATGTCTATGTTACGCCATCTAATATGACAGAATACAAAGTCAAGGGTATCTACAGTGACCATAGTAATTTCTGTGAAAAACCAAAGATTATTTATAAAATATACAAGTTACACTTATTTATTCTGTGTCCAACTTCCACATGCCTATGAAGCAACTGAAAATACCACAATTTGGGTCAGGAACACCTTAGTCCTCAAAGTAACATACTGGCTTTTCAACAAGGATGGAAAGATTTCATCTCATGTAATTTGGACCTGTTGTCACTAGAGACCGACCCTTAGATAAGAACATCAGGTTTGGTAGAGGGGCACAAAAAAGAGGAAGGCCCTGACATAACTGATGACACCATGGCTGCAACAATAGACTCAAGCATAACAAGTGTGAGGATCAGACAGTGTTTTGTTCTGCTGTGTATCGGGTTGCTATGAGTTGGACCTGACTTGATAGCATCTAACAACAACAGCCCCTTCATACGTGTGGCTGTTAATGTATTTCTCAGGCAGAACAGGATAACAGTGTCAGAGCAAAGAATCAAGAGTTGGCCTGTTTAAGGCTATAAGCTCTAGGACCTGAGGGAAAGAAAAAGGCATGTATTTGACTGGCTCTTGACTATGATGTTTTAGATCAGGGGTCCTCAAACTACAGCCCACGAGCCACACGCGGCCTGCCGAGGACATTTATCCGGCCCGCTGGGTGTTTTTGCCCCGTTTTGTTTTTTTCTTCAAAAAAGATATGTGCAGTGTGCATAGGAATTTGTTCACAGTTTTTTTTAAAAACTATAGTCCAGCCCTCCAATGGGTCTGAGGGACAGTGAACTGGCCCCCTGTTTAAAAAATTTGAGGACCCCTGCTTTAGATGGTGCCAGCAAAATTAAAATCATTTAAACTGAGTCCAGCTGGCTAACTGTATATACAACTTTTAAAAAACATTGTTTTTCTGAGTTGGACTGTTAGGATTTGATTTGTCTCCAACTCCTATCTGGGTACCCCTGAGCAAGTAATTTTTTAACCTTCAATTTCTCATGATTACAGTATCATAAAAATAATTAGATTAACACAGTGGCTGCCAATGATGAGCTCAGGCAAAGGAGCAGTTGTAAGGATGGCCCAAGACTAGGCAGTGTTACTTCCTGTTGTGCTTTGGGTCAGAAATGACTTGGTGGCACTTTGGCACCTAACAATAACAACAACATCTAATGTGGTTGTGATAAGATAAAGGACACAGAGCATAGTGTCTAACAGATTGTAAGCAGTCAATCAATGATAACTACAACCCAGAAGGTGAAATGTAGCACATTTTCTGAGAGCAGAATCTGGGGTAAGTATCAGCACTCTTCTCAAAGGAATGCCTGAAATCTTGGTTAATACAATGATATGCTGACATCACTGAAGCATCATTGGTTCCATAACTATTAACTTTCACCAGTATGTAAGCATTTATAAGAAAAATTCTCATGTTTGGTATTCATAAGATACTTTCTAAAGAAAAAGTCTACACCCCAACTACAGGGTTGTAACCTTAGATCATACCAATAGAATTTCTATCTTTAATCACAAAAAGAAACTCATAGTACTATAAGGAAAGTGGGGAGCTGCCAAACACACATCCACTCATCTGCCCAGGACTCAGATGTGGATCTTTAACAATAATGTTGGACAAACAGTGTTGTGAAGAGGACAGGGAAATAAGTTATGTGCCAGTCCAATCTGGCAGTTTGAAAGGCTGCCTGCCTGCTGAAACACCCACTAAGGTGTAAACTTTTAAACTTCAGAGGATATATTCATTGAACATTAGTGTTCCAAAATATCTGAAACAAATTCTGATTTGAAAGGAGTAGTCAAAATGATATTTGGGTACTACAATATACCATTTTCAATTCTGGACATAACATCTAAAAATAATATCAATAATGACATGTTGTACAAATAATACCATAGAACACATCACCCATCATCAGAATAATATGCAATTTTCTCCTGTACATATTGGTCATTTTTCAGACTAGGTCACCAAACAAGACTTAAAAATTTTTTAAATACTGAAATTATGCAAAGTATCTTTCTTAATTTAGAAATTAACAACAGAAGTAAAACTAGTAAACATACAAATCAATTGAACTTAATTCATTATTAAATAACTATGTGAAGGAAGAAGTTTATAGTAAAACAAAAAATACCAGAGGCAAGTAAAATCAAAACCAAACCAAAACTTATTGAATTCAGCAAAGGCATTTTTCAGAAGAAATTTTTTAACAATAAACACCTATATTAAGTTAGAAGAATGATCTCAGTTGAAACCCATCTTGAGGAACTGAAAACAGAAAACTAAACATGAACCTTCTAGAATAAAGGATATTATTAATAAAATCCAAAGATTTATATACAAGAGCAATTGAATATTGAGAAAACATTCTAGCCCAGTCCAGATCAAGTCTATAAGTCCGATATTGGCCCATATGTCTGATACCAATCATAAAGTCCTCTTCAGAATCACAAAACACATGCAATGATGCCGGATGCAGGAAGATCACAAGCCAGTGGATGGGAAGTCTTGTGGATCCATGGCATTCTAAGCATCTCAGCACTGGCAGGGGTAGCTACATAGTTCCTTCAGGTCCAAAACCCTGCCTCAGGGTAGCTTCATGTGGCTTCTCAGAAATGTCTCAAAGGGAGTTAGCCGAGTCTACTGCCTCCAAGGAGGAAAATACAGGAATTCTCAGAATCCTTAAGGAAAGGCCATGCCCACACAGAGGCCTCATTGGCTATACAATGATTGACAGGCTAGACTCCACCCCTTCACTCTAATCCTCTCAAATTGACCATAGATTATATGACTACCACAATCCCTGGGAATTTTAAGTCTCATTTGAAACTCATGAAGTCCCTGTGTTTGGACCCAACACTGATCTACACAGCTAAATTTGCACTTGCCATTCCTTTCATGTATCACACCTGGAATGGCCGATGACATTTGATGTGAGAACTTAGGAAAGGCCTGAAGATCCCCAAGCTATACCAGCCTGGTGTCTTGGTTCTCATTGGATTATCCTCTCTAGGACAGGAGGCCATGTGAAATATTGAGTCCCAGCATCTTCATATAAATCATTATTTAGATCTTTCTGTTTGTTATTCCTGTCTCCAGCCAGGGCAAAATTCTCCTGATTTGATTAAACACTTTTGTGTTTGCTAATCCCCTTGGAGATCAGTAATAGTAGTGAACTTTGTGAAACCAAAGTAATGGAAACGTGTCCCCTAGTTTCTAGAGATTGAGTGGCAGCAAAAACTCCCCATTTCCTTTCCCCATGTTGCAGCCTACTGTGGGCCTATGGACCTTTAATCTCTCTCCGCATTGAGCTGTGATTTGTGCTGAGGGTCAGCTTTTTGCTCCTTCTTCCTGAGACAGTGGAAACAATGTCAGCTTGGTGGCCTCTACTCTAGAGACTGGTGGAAAAGACTCTGGGTGCCACTGCCTGTGGATTACTAGCTTAAAGCATAATTCTGTTCATTTGTCAAAACCCAGGGTCTTTAGTGCCCACACATTGTGACTAAAAGAAAAAGGGGTGGACTGGAGGAAATAGGTGAGTCCCAGCTCCAAGGAGATAGGGAGGGCAAGTTGCTCTGAGAGCAGGAGTTAGGGTAAGAGGACATACAGCCTTTGATGCAAAAGTAAGATCCATCGAACATTGTCAATGAACCTATTATAAGTCTGCCTCTTTGTTTTCCTATTCTTTGCACTTCCGGGAAAGATGTTGTCATGCTTTCTAATCCAAAGTCATATGACATTTTTTCTCTGAAATTGAATTAAAATACTCTTTTTGCCTGGGGCACAGCGCCTGCCAGTTCCTCATCGGTGCCTCTCCTGGCTCACTGCTCGGTGTACATCCTTGGCCCGAAAGGCATCTTTCTCCTGAACCCAGGGTATCAGTGACCTGGTCCCTGGGATTCCCTGGCCCACACCAGCCACACTACCTCAGAACCCAATGAGGTCACCACCTGCCAATTGGTCCCCCTCAGCCTTATTGCTGCACCCGGAGCTCCTCCCCTCCCACTACCCACAGCAGCATCGCCCTGTCCCACACCACTGTGGTGCTCCCCACCCACAGCAATGACAGCAACCCCCATCGGTGCCCAGAAACTCCACCCTGTGGATGCTTTACCCCAGCACATACATCAGTGGCAGTGGGGTTGTTCCTGCCTTTGCTCAGCACCCCCTCTGATGGCAGCAAGGCCTCCCCCACCATGTCTTCTATTAGGTGCCATTTTTTTAAAAGGCTGAAAAATTTTGGCCTGACAGCCCAGACCAACTCGGCCCAGGGGCATACATACAGTCATCAGCCTCACTCCAGTCTCTGAGGCCCCTCATCACTGATGGCCACTGAGTCGCCACCCTGCCTACACAGCAATCCGACCCACCACCATAGTAGGCCACAGGCAGCCCTCGAAAACACCGTTACCAGTCACACAGAGAAAGACCATGGGGCTCCTTGGTCTCCCAGAAACGTGGCGCCCAGCTATACGAAATTGTCAAATAAACAACAGCACACCATGACATGCCCAACAAGGAAATAAAAAAGACATCATCAGAGCAGAGCTAATGTTGCTCATAGAAGAATTAGACATGGCTCTGCCATAAAAAGAAATGTTCAGAAGGCTTCTTGGTGTAATACAGGAGATGAGGGAAGCAACACAGAATAAGGATGCAATGACAGAGGGGAAGAACTCCACCATAAAGGGTATGAAATCCACGAGAGAGGGGATGAAGTCCATGCACCAGAGGGAAAAACAGGCGCTATGGATGAGGTAACAGAAACTACACACAAGTTCACGGATCTCACAAACAGACTAGAGGAGGCTGAGAATCATACCAGTGATTTCAAAGACAATCAGGCATCCCTCAGCAAATGAAAAAGACAGTCAAACAAGATAAAAGAGATGGAAGAAAACCTGAGATCAATGACAGATACTATGAAGAAGAAAAAATATTAAGAATAATTGGTCTATTGGAACAAGACACAACGAAGAAGTTGAGAGCTAAATTAGCAAGGGAATTTCTGGAAGCAAATTTTCTCACCCTAATGAATGAGAATCAGACACTCATACAGGAAGCAGAGAGGACATCAACTGGACTAAACCCCAGGAAGAACTCACCAAGGCATATAATGGTCAAATTATCCAACTTTAAGGAAAAAGAGAAAATTTTAAGAGCAGCAAGAGAAAGGAAGACAGTCACATACAATGGTTTTCAGGTAAGAATAGGCTCAGACCTATCAGCAGAAACCATGAAGAGGAGATTGGGTTAACATCTTCTAAAATCTGAAAGGAAAAAAACACCTGCCTAAGAATCCTCTACCCTGCCAAATTATCTATTAATATAGATGGAGAAACAAGGGTCTTCAAGGACAAAGAAAAACTCAAAGAATAAGCCATAAGACACTCAACCCTGCAGAAGATACTTGCCGACTCACTATGGTCAGAAGTCTAACATTCACCAAGCACAAGAGGAGACCACCATATACACCAACCCCATCCAAAGGTCAATGTGCTGATAACAATTACCAAGATAACATGGCCTTGGAGGGAAAATAAGTCAAGAATAAAGCCCCACACACAAACAAAGCACACTGATATGAAGGGAGTTAGGATAACACCCAACAAAAAGACACCAGATGACAGCAATGAATCCACAGATTGTGATTACTCTAAATTTCAACGGTCTCAATTCATACACTAAAAAAAGGTTAGCAGATTGGCTCAGAAAACATAACCCATCAATCTTTTGCCACCAAGAGACACATCTTAAGCTCACAGACAAAAATAGACTAAGAATAAAACGCTGGCAGAAAACATACCAGGCAAATGGCAACTTAAAAAAAGCAGGGATTTAAAAAAAAGCAGGGCTGCAAATCATGAGACAAGGAGGGATGCTATAAAATGCGCCTATTGAGAGACCTATGAAATACATCAAACTATTCAAAAGATTAAAAAAAGAAATCAGATTCAAGAATTATAGTAGGTGACTTTAATACACAGCTATCAGAGAATGATAGATCACTGGGAAGGAAGCTCAGCAAGGTAGTTACAGAGATAACCACTAAAATTAGGCAACTGGACCTGATAGACATATAGAGTTTTCAATCCAAAGACAAAAAAATGAATTCAAGTGTTCACGACTCATTTTCAAAAATAGACCACAGCTGGGATATAAGTCAAGCCTGAGTAAATTCAAACACAGAGAGATTACTCAGTCGTCCTTCTTGGATCACCATGTCATGAAGCTGGAGGTTAATAAAAAGATGACCAGAAAAACAAGGGAAACAATTGGAGGATGTATAACGATCTTCTACGACATGAATGGGTACTGGCCCAGATTAGAGAGGAGTTTAGGAGGTTTCTAGAAACTAATGAGAATTAGAATAAAATGTATCAAAACTTATGGGATACTGTGAAAGCAGTTATCAGAGTACATATATGAAAAAGGAAGAGAGACTTCTATGACTGCTTTGCTATAACAAAACCTCCAGCAACTAGAACAAAGTCAACAGAATGCTTCCAATAGCAACAGAAAAGAAATAATAAAAATCAGGGCAGTTAAACCAGGGGGACAACAAAAACACAATGCAAAAGATTAATGCAGCAAAAAGATGGTTCTTTGAAAGGATCGACAGAATTGACAGACCACTAGCAAACCTAACCAAGGAAAGGCAGGCACAAACATCAATAACCAGGATGAGGGATGAAACAGGGGACTTACAACAGACCCAATGAGATTAAAAGGATAATCAAAAAGTACTATGAAAGTCAACATTCTAATGAATTCAACAATGTGGAAGATATGGACAAATACTTGGAAAAACAATCCCTCCCTACATTATCCCAGATAGAGGTCAAGAACCTCAACAGATCCATAGCAAAAGAAGAAATAGATACAGTTATCAAGAAGCTTCCAACAAAAAAAGTTCCTGGACCAAATAGTTTCACAGGAAAAGTCTACCAAGTATTCAAGGAAGAACTGACACTGATCCTGCACAAATTATTCTAGAGCACAGAAAAGGACAGCAAACTCCCAAACTCATTTTACAAAGCCAGTATAGCTTTGACACTCAAACAGAGCAAAGATGCCACGGGAATAGAGAACTAGAGACCAAGAACTCTAATAAACATATATACAAAAATCCTTAACAAGATACTGGCCAATAGAATACAAAAGTATATAAAATATATAATCCACCATGATCAGGTAGCATTCATCTCAGGAATGCAGGGATATTTTAACATTCGAAAATCCATCAACAATATACACCACATTGATAAGAAAAAGGGTAGGGATCACATGATAATATCTATAGATGCAGAAAAAGCATTTGACAACACCCAACACCAGTTCCTAATGAAGACACTCAAAAGATACGAATGGAAGGGAAATTCCCCAAGTTAATACAAGCTATCCTTGAAAAGCCAACAGCCAACATCATAGACAATGGAGAAAAGATGAAAACAACCCCACTAAAGAAGGGGACCAGACAAGGATGCCCTTTGTCCCCACTTCTATTCAATTATCGTACGTGAGGTCCTAGCTAACAGCATAAGACAGCGGAAGGACATTAAAAGTATCCAACTGGGAGAGGAGGAGGTGAACCTATCGCTGTTTGCATGATTCTGTACATTGAAAATCCCAAAAGCTCCCCAACAGGAGTAATGATGGTGATGGAGGAATATGGAAGAGCAGCAGGATACAAGATCAACAAACAGATGTCTATTGGGTTGCTATATATACAGGATAAAACCATGGAAGAGGAGATCAAGAAGGCAGTGCCCTCCACAATAGCCAGAACAAACTAAAATATCTAGGGATATATTTAACCAAAATAACCCCAAAAGACTTATACAAGGAAAACTACAAGACTCTACTACTGGAAACCAAAAGTGACCCCCACAAATAGAAGACTATCTCATGCTCATAGATTGGAAGACTCAATATAGTAAAGATGTCAATCTTACCCAAGGCACTTAATAAATTTAACACTATCCTGATTCAAATACCAACAAACTTCTTCAAAGAATTGGAAAAACTGACCACCAATTTCATGTGGAGAGGGAAGAAGCCCAGAATTAGCAGAGATCTCCTCAAGAAGCAGGACAAAGTCAGAGGACTCGCTTTAACTGACTTTAATACCTACTAAACAGCCACAGTGGTCAAAACAGTGTGGTACTGGCATAATGACAGATACTCCTACCAATGGAAAAGAACAGAAAACCTAGAACTAAAACCATCAGCATATAGAAAACTGATCTTTGACAAGGACCCCAAAAGCATCAAGTGGGAGGCAGATGCCCTCTTTAACAAGTGGTGCTGGAAGCAATGGATATCCACCAGTAGAAAAATGAAACAAGGTGTTTACCTCACCCCATGCATAAGAACACATTCAAGGTGGATCACAGACCTAGAGGTAAAACCCCAAACCATCAGGACCATCAATGAAGGAATGGGGAAAAATCTAAGAACCTTAGCCCATGTAATATATAGGCTAACTGCAACAGGGAAGGATACACACACAGATGAGCCTGAAATCAAGTGTTATTTACTAAGGGTAAAACACCTGTGTGCATTGAAAGACTTCACCAAGAGGGAAACAAGGCAACCCACAGACTGGGAGAGGATTTTTAGCAATGACAAAAGAAAGGGATTATTACTAAAATCTACAATACTCTCCTGACCTGCAAAAAGAGGAAAACAGTCAACCCCTGAGGAAGGGTGCAAAAGAACTGAAAAGAAGTTTCACTAGGGAGGGGACCTGTATGGCCAATAAACATGAGAAAATGCTCCTGATCATTAGCCATCAGAGAAATACAAATTAAAACAACCATGAGATACCATTTAACACCCTTAAGGTTACCCCACATGAGAAAATCAGAGAGTAACAAATGTTGGAGGGGATGTGGTGAGATATGAACCCTCCTTCACTGAATTGAGAGTGTGCATACTGACCCCACTACAGCACACCAAACCATGAGGGCAACATAAGCACGTGCATGAATACATGAAAAGATGGGCTAATGGGCTGGCCCCAACCAGAGCCAAACTGACCCCCTCTCTAGAAGTGTGTGACAGAGAACAACATTAAACCTACAGGTTGGAAAGAGGGGCCAGCATACCATGCCCACACAGAAGCAAACCAAGAAGGAAAAAGAGAACAGGATAGTCGTTCTAGACAGCATATTGGCACACTAAGGTGGGAGGACAACGTCCCTGCATGAAGCTGCTAAGTCACAGAGAGGGCTGTAGGGCGAACAACAGCTCATGACGTTTCCCCCTTACTGGAGCATGCTGCGACAGAGGACAATACTGGGGACACACACAGCAGGAGGTAGTGGGGTCTGACACCCCTCCCCCCGGCAGTGGGGCAAACCAATAAGGGAACATAACATCAGCAACTGGAGCAAAGCCACAAAGCCCCCAAAGAGCCCCCAAAATAGACTTCAGGCTAGAACGGGCAGCTCCCAGAACTCCCCCAGGACCAATGGGGAGTCATAAAGGTTAGTGGACAGACCTGGAATTATGTGCATTTTTTCAATCTTTTGTTGTCTTTTTGTTTGCTCTAGGTCATTGTTGGTTTATCTATTTATATAAGACAGGCATGGGAAACAATCTCAAGGAGAAAGCAACAGGATCAATGGTCCCAGAGGGACTTGGGTAGGGAGAAGGTGGCGGGAGAAGGGAATGGTTAACAAACAATGCCATAGACAGGGGAACAACTAGGGAATTAAAATCAACAAGGAGGATGTAGAGACCCTGAGGGTGTTGGAGCAACAGTAATCTAGCTAAGAGGAGGAAGAAGGGCAAGTGTGATGGCTGGGCAGGAGGAAGGTAAAAGGAAACAGAGGAAGGATCTAAGAAGCAAAGCTATGGATAGAGGTATAAGCATAGGTGTGTACATATGTAAATACATTAATCCATAAAAATAGATATTGGCCTATGTACATATCTGTATATACTCGAGTATAAGCCGACCCAAATATCAGCTAAGGCACCTAATTTTACCATAAAATTACATTAAAAATGTGCTGAAAATCTCAGCTTATACACGAGAATATATGGTATTTATATGGCAATACACTGAGATAGTGGATGGGCTTTGGGCTCATACCCTTCCTCAATACAAGAACTCTTTGTTCTAACAAAATGGCATTCTGTGATATTCACCTTCCCAGAACAATCGCTGAAGACAAAACAGGTGCATAAGCAAATATGGTGAAGAAAGTGGATGGTGCCTGGCTATTAAAAGATGTAGCA
>NW_022103932.1:746545-755454 GCF_000313985.2 Echinops telfairi | reverse complement strand
GGGAACTGATTACAAGGAACTATATGTGACCTCCTCCCTGGGGAATGGACAACAAAAAAGTGGGTGATGGGAGACGTCAGACAGGGCAAAATACGACAAAATAATTTATAAATTATAAAGGTCTCATGAGGGAGGGGGGAGCAGGGAGGGAGAGGAAAAATGAGGACCTACTGCTGGAGGCTTAAGTGGAGAGAAAATGTTTTGAGAATGATGAGGGCAATGAATGTACAAATGTGCTTTACACAATTGATGTATGTATGGATCGTGCTGAGTTGTATGAGCCCCTAATAAAACAATTTAAAAAAAATTTTTTAATTTGCCTGACACAATTGATGCATGGATTGTAATAGGAGTTGTAAGACCCTCAATAAAATGATCTTTTAATTAAAAAAGTTAAAAAAAGACTTTTTGTCTTTGAAAAAAAATAGGGATAAATGGGATGTGACATTACATTGTAGGGGTTGAAGTTAGTGATGTGAAATAAAATGTATATGAATTACTGAATGAAAAACTAATCTGCAGTATTAATCTTTACCTAATCCACAATAAGGTTCTTTTAAAAAAAGGTAATTTAGGTCTAATGAAGTTCCTTACATGGACATAATAAAGAAAACACTAATGCCAAATGGGATTACATACATAGGTATAGGGATTATTAGAATTCCAACATATATTTGTTTGGGGGTAGGGCCACCATTTAATCCATAAAAATTATTTAATATAAACTGAACTAATTTTGAGATTATTAAGGTGAATCTCAAAAATAATACTAAATGAAAGCAATGTAGGAAAAATATGTAATGAAATAATGTATATAAATTTTAAAACTGGCAAAACAAACTATAGTAAATATGAGTACATATACAAGCATAAAAACTATGAAGAAAAATAAGGCAATAATTATCACAAATATCAGGATACGAATTCTAGGGACAGAGTAAGGGCATGTGCTTATTAAGTGGCACATGAGACTGTCACTAAAAACACTGGATCTTATTCTGGGTACCTGGTATTCATTTTATTATTCTTTAAGCTACACAATCACACTATCCAGTGTTCTGTATTTGAGAATGCTTTATAATAGAAATTTAACACATTTCATTTAACTTTTTAAATAAACTTAAAAACTTAAATACTTCATTAGCACCAGTTAATGTTTCCTTGCTTAATTTCTAACTTTTAATAAAAAGCTGGCTTGACAAAAATAGGAGAAAAGGTAGTCATTTGATTCTGACAAAAGACAAGCAGCAACCTAACTTTGGTGTTACCTTTATACTCCCTCACTTTAAATACCATAATTAGTGTTTTCATAATAGCTCACAAAGGAATTTCATGTATAAATGATGCCAGCCCTAATAATTTTGTAGAGAAAGTTAAAAACATGCCTAAATACTGCCCCAACTTAAAAGTTCTTCGAAGCATTAGTAAAAATTACTGTTAAATAATTCAGTTGGCACACCCAGCTGAATGGGGACTTTATATTTCAAATGAGATGATTTACCAAACAAAAAGTATAATGTGCTTTATTCTGTGAATTTTCAAGAGTTTATGTACAAAATAATTCAATATAGGTCTGTTTTAATAGGTTTAAAACTTGTACATATCTTTCACCATATCTCCAATTTCTAGATTTATGTAAAAGATCCATGTGTAATACTGTATAATACTCTCTGAATAGAATTTTTTATTCATCTTATCACATTAGTAAGGCTTACACTTCAATTACAATATTGTGCTAGCTACAAGTAATATAATGCATTCCTCTGAATTATAATTCAAATTTTAAAATTTAGCTTCCCCTCTCTACACAGTTATGTCAAATAGGTGATCTTATATTTCATTAACTTATTTCCACTCATCAAAACTGTGTCAACTCAAAATATAATAATGCAAACATATTTTTCCAGAGGCATATTAGAAAGAATAAATATATATGCATCCATGTTGAATGAGAAAAAACAAAGTTCAAAACCAAAACCATGCTGTGAACAGCCACAAATAGGTCCTGATACAGCTTACTCATATTAACTGATGTTCCCAGATACAGTACTATCTTACACTTCAACAAAATCAAATGTTCTATTAAAAATATTGCCATGGTTATTTCTGATTGTTCAGAAGTCTATAGCAACTTATTCTATCAATCCTGCACAAAATTATAATGGCCAAGCATCATTAAAGTTTTGCTTTCTGCCTTCTCTCAGAATAAAACAAAGGCTCTGTATTTTGAAACACGTGTGTGTGTGTGTGTGTGTGTGTGTGTGTGTGTGTGTTTATGACGACTCATCAGTGCAAACATGGTAATACCTTTCTTCTCTGTATCACTAATGGGAATTAAGGCTAAATAAATGGTATTGGTTTGTAGTTCAGATGGTACTGTATTAATTATGATATTAATGATCAGCTTCTCTATTGGTCCGGTATGCCTGTTTATGAAGGTGCGTTTCTATTTCCTCCCTGAAGACCAGCATTCCCAGGTGTGAATGTGAGGCTTCATTCATGGCTTTGGATTGGATGCACATGCGATACTGTTCAGGGGTCAATTCATCTGCACAGTGCTTCTCATGCCACAGGTGGAAGAGACCAGGAACTGGAGCCCGAATCACAATAAGGTCTCCGTGTAAGTATTTTCTATAAAGATGAACATCTTCTCCACCCCAACCTTTGACTTCCATGTCAAATCCACCTGTAGGTTCAAAAAAAGACACAATAAATAACGGTAAGGTAGCTGGAACACAGTGAAACACACTGAAGACTGAGACGGGCTGCTTTAAAGGAAATGGCAAGAACATCATAAAGACATGTAAGGGACCGATTTCCAAGAATGGAAATTGACATTTAGATTCTATAATTGTTGACAGTATGAGATGAAACATTTGAGTGTTTTGTAAACTTTATTAAATTCAAGTAACACAGAAGAAAATAAAAATCTTCCATACCCACAACCATTATTTTGTTACATGATGTTTCTCTCTTATAAGCACAAGTTTTTATGAATCGCATACACAAAGGAACCAATAAATAAAAAATGGGCCAACTTTTGGATTTTATATCTCATATTTTATATGAGAATGGACATACAAATTATATAAAGTCACAGGAATGAATGGAATTACTGAAAAAATTCGAAGGAAATAGAGTGATTAGATTTAAATACTGAGAAGTGCCAACATCTGTTTAACATCTAGAGGTTAAACAGAGTCAGAAAGATCAGCAAAAGAAACTTAGATGTCTCCCCACAGAAGGGAGAAAAGTTTGGATGTGTACCATAGTAGACAGATGAAGAAACTGTCTTGAGAAAGAAGTGGTTAACTGTACTCTGCTCAATTAAGAACTTAAGATGCAGGGGGCCTGGGAAACATACATAACACGACCACCTAAGGTAAAGGGATGACTTGACAGAAAAAATGGGGAGAAAGTTGAGACTATTTTTAAACTGGGTTTAAAGATTTACAACTATTTTTTTTTAAGTATGGAGAAAATAAAACATTTGGAATTAATTTTGTTTGGCTTTTAATGTGCTAAAATAAAAGCATTATAGCACCAAACATTTTTTATGTGGGCAATTCAATGACATTTACTGCATGTCTCCTTTTGCCCCACATCTTGCCCCTAGTAACCACTGATGAACTGTGACTACTGTGATAGCTTAAAATGAGCACACACAATTTAATGCATTGTATATATTTTATCCATTCCTGTGTTGGTGGATATGTTTCCATCTTTTGGCTATTGTATACAGTGCTACAGTAAACATGAGTGAAAATCTGGCAGCTTGTATTCTCAGTTTCAATTCTTTTGAGTATTTAACTTGGGGTAGAATTGCTGAGTCAAATGGTAAGTTTATATTCAACTTTCTAACATATAACGCTTTCCAAAGTAACTCACTAATTTTATAATCCCATCAGCCACAGAAGAGGGAACCAATTTCTCCACATCCCAGCCAACCCTAGTTGTCTCTACCCCTGACCACGCCCCACCCCATTAACTATAAGGATCTTGGTGAGGTGGTATTTCAGTATGGCTTTTATTTTCAATTCTGTAATGCATACAAAGATTTAGCATTTTTCTTACATTTGCTGGCCATTTGTATTTCCCATTAGTGAAATGTCTATTTAAGTCCTTTGCCCATTTTATTAACTGGGTCATCTTTAAAGTTGTAAGAATTCTGTATATGCCTACATATTCGGGTATCAAACTGTTTCTAATAGTTTCCAAAACTGTTCTTGCTTTAGGTTGTGTCTTTGTTATAAAAAGACCTTTGTCAAACAATACTTTTTAATTTTTAAAAAGTCCAATATTTCAACTTTTTGTTTTTTTAATAATTTTATTAGGGGCTCATACAACTTTTATCACAATCCATACATACACAATTGTGTAAAGCACATTTGTACATTCATTGCCCTCACCATTCTCAAAACATCTGCTCTCCACTTAAGCCCCTGGCATCAGGTCCTCATTTTTTCCCCTCCCTCCCCTGCTCCCCCCCTCCCTCGAGCCCTTGATAATTTATAAATTATTATTTTGTCATATCTTGCCCTGTCCGACGTCTCCCTTTGCCCACTTTTCTGTTGTCCGTCCCCCAGATAGGAGGTCACATGTAGATCCTTATAATTGGTTCCCCCTTTCCACCCCACCCTCCTGGTATTGCCACTCTCACCACTGGTCCTGAAGGGATCATCTGCCCTGGATTCCCTGTTTCCAGTTCCTATCTGTACCAGTGTACATTGTCTGGTCTAGCCAGATTTGTAAGGTAGACTTGGGATCATGATAGTGGGGAGAGGAAGCATTTAGGAACTAGAGGAAAGTTGTATGTTTCTTCATTGCTACCCTGCACCCTGGCTGGCTCGTCTCCTCCCCACGACCCTTCAGTAAAGGGGTGTCCAGTTGCCACATCTGGTCTTTGGGTCTCCACTCTGCACTCCCCCTTATTGACAATGCCTACTTTGTTTTTTAATGCTAGTGCCAGATCTAAGTCTACTGGTTAAAAACTGGGTCCAAAGTCACAACTTTATGTTTTATTTTTCTAGAAGTTTTATGGCTGTATTACTTATATTTAGGTTCTTCATCCATTTTAGGTGCATTGATCATTTTTGAAATATGATTCATCTTCATCCGTCTGCATAAAAATATCCATTTCCCAAGCTTCATTTATTAAAGAAATTACTGTCCTTATCTCAAGGACTTAGCACCCTTATAAAAAATAAATTGGCTGTAAATGTGTGGGTTTATTACTGGAATTTCAATCCTATCTGATTGATCTGCCAGTACCAAGTTGCTTTGATTATGATAGCTGTAATGTATTTTAACAAAATTGTGAGATTCCTCGTACTCTGATATTATTCAAATGCGACTGACTAATCAAGGATCCTAGGCCGTCAGTAGAAAGATTTCAAAGAATTTCAATAGATGTCACAGACATTCCAAAATACTCTTAAAGAAAAAATTAAGTCATAAACAGAAAAAGAGAAGGTTTCTAAGGATAGCTGAAGAAGTATTATAATGGAATGTGCATAGACCTGGAATTAGAAAACCAAAAGGGAGCTAGGTGCACGCTTGATAATTTTCAAACTCAAAGAATGGAAAAAAAATTAATTCTCCAATTGCAATACTGAAAGGTGGAAAGGGCTGAACAACAATGAAGGCAATGGTGAAAACAAAGCTCCAGATTCTGATAAGTTACTAATTAAACTGTTTCAACAGACAATGCAGCATACTCAACTATGCCAAGAAATGTTGGAAGAGAGCTACCAGACTAAGTGGAAGAGATCTATGCTTGTCTATACCTGTCCCCATGCTGTGCTCCCTCCTATCCCCAAAACAATGATCCAATAGAATGCAGGTGTTACTAAACAGTAACATCGTGTTGGTTTTAGGTGCTATCAAGTCAATTCTGAGTCATAGTAACCCTAAGAATAGAATGAAATATTGCCCAGTCCTTACACCATTCTGTTCCAGCCACTGTGTGGAGGGATTTCATCTTTTTTGCTGACCTGTCAGTTTACCACTCATGATGCCCTTCTCCAGGGACTGGTCTCTCCTAATAACATGTCCAAAGTATGTGAGATGAAGTCTTGCCATCTTGTATCTAAAAAGCAGTCTGGCTGTGCTTCTTCCAAGATAGATCTGTTTGTTCTTTTGACAGACCAGTTCAATATTCTTTGTCAACAGCATCGCTCAAATTCATCAATTTTTCTTCAGTCTTCCTTATTCAATGTCCAACTTTCATATGCATATAAGGCAATTGAAAATATGATTTGGGTCATGTGTTCCTTGATTTTCAACACTTTAAAATGCTTTTGTGCAACACATTTACCTAATGCAATGCATCGTTTGATCTCTAAACTTTTGCTTCCATGAGCCTTGATTATGGATCCAAGCAAGATGAAATCCTTGAGAACTTCAATATTTTCTCCATTTACCATACTGTTACCTACTGGCACAGTTATGACGATTCCGTTTTTCTTCATGTTGAGCCTCCATACTGAAGGCTGCAATCCTTGATCTTCAAGTGCTTCAAATGCCCCTCACTTTCAGCAAGCAAGGCTGGGTCATCTGCATATCGGAGGTTGTTAATAAGCCTTTGTAAAAATCCTGATGCTGCATTCTTCTTCATATAATTTAGCTTCTCTGATTACTTATTCCACATACAGATAGAATAAGAATGATGAGAGGCGACAGCCCTACAAATACTTTATCTTATTTGAAACCATGCATGATTCCCTTCTTCCATTAGCACAACTGCCTCTTGATCCATGCACAAGTTCCATGTGAACACAATGAAGTGTTCTGGACTTCCCACTTCTCAAGGTTATTCATGGTTTCTTATGATCCACATAGGTGAATCATATGACAAGAAAACCTCATTCTGGTATTCAGATTTCAGTCAAGTTCCATTTGATGTGAGGAATGATGTCCCTTTTTCCATGTCCTCTTCTGAATGCATCTGAAATTTTGGCAGTTTCCTTGTCAATAGAATCCTGCAACCACAGTTAGATGAACTTGAGCAAAATTTTACTTGCATGTGAAATCAATGATACTGTTCTATAACTTGTGCATTCTATTAGGTCATCTTTGGAATGGGTACAAATATGGATCTCGTCTAGTCATTTGGCCAAGTAGTTATTTTCCAAAGTTTACTGGCCCAGATGAGTGAGTGCATCCAGTGCTTCCAGTGTACTGAAACATTTTAATTGGCATTCCATCAATTCCTGGAGCCTTGTTTTTGGCTAATCCTTTCAATACAGCTTGGACTTCTTCAGTATCATTAGTTCTTATTCAGATTCTAGCATTCCAAGTGGTTAAAAGTTGACTGGTACAGTTACTGTGTATTCTTTTCATCTTCTTTTGATGCTCAGATCATAGAGTCTTTCAATATTGCAACTCGAGGTTTGAATGTTTTCTTTAGTTCTTTCCATTTAAGATATGCTGAGCATGTTCTTCCTTTAGCTTTTCTAATTCTAGGTTATTTCTATTTCTGGGTTAGAAAATTATCACGTGCAAGTAAAAGTTTGCAGAAGGTAATTTAAAAATGGTTGCAGCAGAACAATGACAGAGAACTGTCATGCCAAATTCAGAAGAGGATGCAGTATGAAGGACAGCATTGCTGATGTCAGATGGATTTCGGCTGAAAGTACAGAATGCCAGAAAGATATTTATTTGCATTTTACCGATAATGCAAAGGCTGTAAGGATTCTAACAAACTATGGATAACACAGAGGAGAATAAGGAAATCCAGAACATGTAACTGTACTCAACGGAAACCTACACAGAGACCAAGAAACAGTCATTTGAACAGAACAAGAGTACTGGATGGTTTAAAATCATGAAAATTGTGTATAAGGGTTGTTGATACAGATATTTCACCAAAGGTAGCATTCAGCTGGCCAACAAATGAATGACAAAATGCTTGTAGCCATTAGTAATTTAGAAACATACAAATAAAAAATACAATGTGCTAATCCTGAAACCCACTATTAATAGCAAAGTGTATGAAAATAGAAAAGAACAAACACAGTCAAGGGAGCAGAGAGACTGGAACCCTCATACACTGCTGGCAAATTGGATACAACTACTGTGGAAAATGCACCATGTATCTGTCAGTGCCAGATTGTTATACTTCAGAGGGTTGTGTTGCTGTGATGCTAGAAGCTCTGTCATCAGTATTTCAAATCTCAGAAATGCCACCCAAAGTGAACAGGTATCAGCAGAGCTTCTAGACTAAGAACAGGCTACAAAGAAAGAGGAATAAGCCACAGAAAATCATATGGGCAGAATCAAAACACTGAAAGATTCTAAAAACATCATGAAAAGAAACAGGACATTGTCAAAGATAGTGTCAGAAGATGAACTGCTCAGGTCAGAAGGCACTCAACAGATGCCTGAGGAAGAACTGCTTCTCAAAGGAGAGTCAAGCATTATGGTGTGAACGGAGTAAATCTGTAGAAGTAAAACTTTTGGGACCTTCATTTGTTGATGGGGCACAACTCAAAATGAGAAGACACAGCAGTAAACATCAATTGATCATAGGAACTTGGAATGTATGAAAATACAGGGGGGAAACCTAGGAAAATAAAGGCTTCAAAAAATCAAATGAAATGTATAACAGCCAACATTATAGATATTAGTGAGCTGAAATCAACTGGTATTGGCCATTGTGAATCAGAAAATCATATGATTTACAATGCTGGGACTGATATAATCAAGAAGAATGGCGTTGCACTCATTGTCAAAAAGGATATTTCAAGACCTATTTTGAAGTATAATTCTGTCTGAGATAAATCATACCTATTAGCATTCAAGGAAACCCAAGCAATACAATAATTAATCAAAATTTATGTACTAACTACTAAAGCCAGTCATGAAGAAATTGAAGAATTCAATCAATGTTTTCAGTTTTAATTAAAACA
>NW_022103932.1:743987-745812 GCF_000313985.2 Echinops telfairi | reverse complement strand
AGCCAGTCAGGGTGCAGTGTAGCAACGATGAAACATACAACTTTCCTCTAGTTCCTAAATGCTTCCTCCCCACCCACCACCCATCATGATCCAAATACTACCTTACAAATCTGGCTAGATCAGAGGATGTACACAGGTACAGATAGGAACTGGAAACATAGGGACTCCAGGGCAGATGATATCTTCAGGACCAGTGGTGAGAGTGGCGATACCGGGAGGGTATAGGAAGAGTGGAGTGGAAAGGGGGAACCAATACAAGGATCTACATATAACCTCCTATCTGGGGGATGGACAATAGAAAAGTGGGTGAAGGGGGACATCGGACAGCGCAAGATATGACAAAATAATAATGTATAAATTATCTAGAGTTCATGAGGGAGGGGGGAGTGTGAAGGGAGGGGAAAAACGAGGAGCTGATGTCAGGGGCTTAAGTGGAGAGCAAATGTTTTGAGAATGATGAGGGCAATGAATGTACAAATGTGCTTTACATAATTGATGTATATATGGATTGTGATAAGAGTTGTTTGAGCCCCCAATAAAATGATTTTAAAAAATCTATAACCTCTACATTTTTTATACAGTATATACTTGTGTATAAGCTGAGTTTTTCAGCACATTTTTAATGCAATTTTTGTGGTAAAATTAGTTGCCCCAGCTGATATTCAGGTCGGCTTATACTAGAGTATATATGGTAATTAGTAGGTGATGTGTTAGTCTGGGTAGACTAGAGAAACAAATTCATAGGCACTCATATGTGTATAGGAAAGAGCTTTATATACAAGACCAAGTGAATATTATGAAAATATCCAAGCCCAGCCCAGATCAAGTTCATAAGTCCAATATTAGCCCATATGTCCGATACCAATCTATAAAGTTTTCTTAGATTCACAAAACACATGCAATGATGCCAAATTCAGGAAGATCACAGGCCAGTGGGTGGGAAGTCTTGTGGACCTAGTGGTGCTGTAAGCACCTCAGCACTGGCAGGGAGCTCCATGTGGCATCTCCAGCTTCCAGAGCTCTGACTGCATCAGGATAGCTTCATGTGGTTTCTCAGAAATGTCTCGCAGGGAGTGAGGTGAGAGAAAGAGAGAGAGTGTGTCTCCCACCTCCAAGAAGGAATATCGGAGTTCCCAAAATCCTCAGGAGAAGGCCATGTCCATACAGAGTCCTCATTAGCTATCACCTGATTGACAGGCTAGATTCCACCCTTCACTCTTAGTCCTCTCAAATTGTCATACAATTATATAATTACCAAGGGTAGCTAACCACAAGATCAGGAATTCAAACCTACCAGTGGCTCTTTGGGAAAGGCTTCTCCTCCTATAAATATTTACAACTTCATAAACACAAAAGGACAGAACTACGCTGTCCCACGTGCTTGCTATCAGTGGGAATCAGCTTGATGTGAGTTTTTTGAATGGTATGAAAATTATATCTCAATAAAGTTATTAATTAAAAGAAAGAGACAGGAGCCCCAACAATTTACGATAATGATAACAAAAAGTACAAAGATCTGTTTTTTAATAACTACTAAGCCAGAAATTAGGAAAGGTACACTAATTTTGTTTAATGCTTTTTATTGTCATTTCTATTATTGAAAATGTTGCAATAATAAAGGAACAAAGTAAGGGTATTTCAAAAGCAAATGGCTGATTATAAAAATGAATGTATGAGGGATCGGCCCCCATACCAGCTACGTGGACAACTGCTCCTACCCTTAGAAGAATTTATTTGGGAGTACGGCACTGAAGCTGCAGCTAGGGGAGAGGGGCATGTCTGATCAGAGCAAATGGGAGCATTTAGGGGGAGGAAGAGAGAGTGG
>NW_022103932.1:737979-739994 GCF_000313985.2 Echinops telfairi | reverse complement strand
CACTATGAAAATGCTCACATCTGAGATCTTTGTTTGAAAAGAATGACATGTAGGTGCCAGAACAAGCATGTAAGATCGCATCCTTAAATATAAGCTATACTTACCAACGGTCAGGAAATCTGATCGATACTGGCAAGTCATCCCAAAGCCAAAATCGCGCCAAAAGCCAGAATCCTTTTTGTGAACCTTAAAAAAAAGAAGAAGCTCCAATGTAATCCCTCGAGAACTAGAAATTTTAAACAAGGAAACAAATTAAAATATTTTCCAAATTTTTCCTATCATTTGTGACTTATAAAGGACCACATGTATTTGTATTTAAATCTTTTTTTTTTTGTATTTAAATCTTAACAAAAATAATCACCATGAACAAAGGATTCTGCCTACTTTCTTAGTTTTTGTAGAAGGTGCATGATGAAGTTAATAATGAATCAATTTGATGTCTGACCTCAGAAGCTTAAATTCTAGGAAGCACAAGAGTTGCATAAATGTACTATAATACATTGATAAGTTCTGCATAAATAGTTCTTGCAATCAAAAAAATCCACTGGCACTGAGTCAATTACAACTCATAATGACCCTATATAGAGTTTCCGAAGTTGTAGACTTTACTGGAGCAGACTGGCTCACCAGTCCAAGGAACACGCAACTGGTAGGTTTGAACTGCCAACCTTGCAATTAGCAGCTCAATGCTTATCTTACAGTGCTACCAGTGCTCCTTAAGCTACGCCAAGGAGGAAGAAATTTATTCCAGGAAAAGAAGCAGAAGTAAGCTTGGAGTGTCTAACCAACAACAAGAAAACAACCGTGAGTAGAACAGAGAACCAAAGGAAAAGCAGAAAGAACGAGAGAAGCGCGCGGTAAAGAGAGGTCTTTGACGTCTCTTTTAAAGGTACATCTAACAGTATGCTGGTACGCTGATGAGAATGATCTAGAAGAAACAAAATATTAGGACAGGAGAGAGTAAGAAGGCTATCTGGAGGCATATCTTCTTGTAAGTACAAATAGATGAGCTTTAATTTACAAGAACTAGGCTGGCCTTATAAAAGGACATACCCAGCTTCTCTCCCAGAAAGAGAGAGAGAACACTGAAGCTACAATTCAGAAGCAGGGAGTTTGACAGATGTTGTGAGGGGGAAAAGGAAGTTATTTTCTAAGTGAAATAAGAGTGAAGAAGGACATTTCAAGGTGTGAGAATGAACACTAGTCTGCTCAGAAAATGAGAGTGGTCAGATTTGGGGTTTGCTAATGAATAGGTTGGAATCAACTAAATAGCTTTTTTCAGGGGGTGGAGTGGATAGTTGGATAGGCTACGAGAAACTGCAGGACTTAGGTCAGTGCCAGGACCCTTGGAGCCTGAGGTTATATAGTTAAAGTGAGACAGTGTAGTGTTGTTATGTTTCCCACCCGATACATTCTACTGCTAAGAGCCTGCCTGACAGTTGCCCTTGAGAAAACTAAGACAGAACATTGAAGGAACGAGGGAAGAAGACAGTGAATATATATGCATAGTACAATAGATAATGACCAACCAGGAAGTTTCAAGTAGGTAAGGAGGAAGTTAGGGCATAGAAATAAGTAGAAGAATAAAGAAAATAAAGGAGAGGAAGAGTGTCTAACCCTAACTGGAAGACTATGAAACAGTTTCCTCCAAGAAATGAAGGTTGAGTTAGGATCTATTAGATGAGGAGTCACTCAAGTTAATGAAGATATGTCAGAGGAGGGTGCCAAACAAATGGAAGCGTGTGTGTGGAGCATCTGGGCAAGGATATCAGAATACCAGTCAGAAGTAAAAGATAGCCAAAGGAAGTGTGCCAAGCTTTACTGTTCCTGTAAAGATGAACTAGTAAATATTTTAGGCTTGAATGAAACTAATAAACTCATTTATAATTACTCAATGCTATCTTTGCAGTATGAAAACAGTTATTGATAAATAAATAAAATAAGTATGGCTATGTTCCAATAAACTTCCTCTATGGACAGTGAAATTTACTTTTTGCATAATTGTACATGTGGTA
>NW_022103932.1:735610-737231 GCF_000313985.2 Echinops telfairi | reverse complement strand
ATGGCTCTGACTCATAGCAGCCTTGTAGGACAATGCAGAACTGCCCCGAGAGTTTCTGCGACTGAAACTCTTTACGGGAGAAGAAAGCTTTGCTTTTCTCTAAGCAGTTTCACACTGCTGGCCTGGGGTTAGGAGTCCAATGCACAACCAAGACTATGTCAGGTCTTTACCTTACCACAGCATCAGCTGAACATACAAGTCAAACTCTGAGAGGAGAAGACACAAAATAGCTCTATCCTCACTCAGTAATCTGAACACCTTCCAGTTCACTTTTCCATGTTATCTCTCCTCATTTATTCTTGATGTTTCTACCTTAGATACATTTCTCAAAAATAGATCTGCTAATGGCAATTCTACCATTAAAAAATTCAATTATAACTTTACTTTTTAATAATTCACTACTACAAAGGATTTGGATGTGAAGTAAAGCAGATATGGATGCACATTCTGCCATTTCACCCTAAATGTATCTGTAGTCTTAAAACTGACCGACTACAGTTACGTTAGAGGATGTCCATATGTGCTCACATACTTTGACAGGTGTTTGTATTAAGATAATACTGGTCTTCACAATTGCAACGCGTTGGAAGCAACCCAAATTTCCATCAACGGATGAATGGATCAAAAAACTGTGGTACATCGATACAAGGGAGCACACACATCCCTCAAAAGCAGTGATGAACGCATGAAGCACATTGCCGCATGGGCAGAACTTGAGGAAGTTATGCTAAGCGAAGTAAGCCAAGCACAAAAGGACAAGTGCAACATGAAACCACTGAGGTAAGCTTTAAAAATGAGGCATATATACCGTACATGCATTCCTGGGGTGAGGTCCAGGTACTATGGCAGGGGCCAAACCCAATCCAAGGAGACATATGTCAGTCAATTAAATAGGAGAGGAGAAGAGAGGGGGGGAAAAAGACCTGGGTGGTAGGGGGAAGCAGGACACTAACCCACCCAAGGGGAAGGTATTGTTTATTCCCCACAGGAGAGAGAGAGACACACACCAGACTTCAACCCAGTGCGCCAAGATGTGAATACAACGTGTCAGCATGTAGCAGGGAACCAATTGAGAGGTCTGCGGGGCCAGCCCCAATCCCAACTATGTGACCCCTTCCCCCCAGAAGAATGCATTTCAGAGGACAGCACTGAAGCTACAGCTTGGGGAGAGGGGAATGTATGATCAGAGCACACTGGAAAAATGAAGAGGGAAGGAGAGTGAATGGAACACATCCTGGCCACTAAGCTCTGAGGACAATATTCCTGCTCAGAGCAGACAATGCACATAGAGGACCATGGGCCGGCCCCACCACGAGACACAATGTCCCTTTCTGAACTGTGTTAGTCTGGGTACTTTAGAGAAACAAATCCACAGAAACTCATGTGTAACACAGAGTTTTATATATAGGTTAAGTGTGCATCAAGAAAACATCCCAACCCAGTGCTGCCCAGCCTACAAGTCCAACCCATTAACCCATATGCCCAACACCAGTCCACAAAGTTCTCCTCCATCTCACAGAACAGACACAATGATGCCGACTGCAGGAGAAAAGCCAAGTCAGTGAACGTGTAAGCATCTCAGTGCTGGCAGGGGTCTCCACATGGGTGCTCCAGCACCCAG
>NW_022103932.1:732475-735413 GCF_000313985.2 Echinops telfairi | reverse complement strand
AAAGCAAGAGACCCTAGAATTAGAAAGGCGAGGCTCACCGAGCCATTTATCCCTCTGCCCTTCAATTAACCCCACATGTGTTTATTGGCCAGGTTGGTACAATAAACTAACTAACTCACTGAACCATAGTGCTACAGGGGACTCAGTGCGGGAACTGTACCTGATATGACCCTGTCACACTGGGGTGAAACACTAAAGGAACACAACAGAGCAGCAAGGGGAGCAAAGCAATGAAGTCCCTGGGGAATACCAAAAAAAATAGATTTGGGGGACAGAGTGTGGCACCCCATCAGACTTGACTGGAAAACACTCATAAAGGTCGACAAACAAACCTTGAACTATTTATAGGTGTTTTCTTTTTTGCCATTGGCTTTCTTTTTGGATGCTATTTTTGTTTGTTATTGGTTTTTGTCTTCCTTTGTTGTTTTGTTTGGCTTTGCTTTGTTTTTTGCACTTATTAATTCTCTGCATGTCTATATAGGTAAGATAGACAGGATAAACAATTTGGAGAAGAAAACAATGGGACAGAGGGTTGTAGGGGTACACAGGAGAAGGAGAGGTGGGAGAAAGGAAGGTGGGGAATCACTCAACCCAGGGACAAGGGAACAACAAGTGAACTAAAAAACGAGGGAGAAGGGCGTAGGATGCCTAGTGGGGATTAATCAAGGGCAATGGAACAGTGAGGAATTACTGAAACCTGAATGAAGGCTGAACATGATAGTGGGACAAGAGGAAAGTGAAAAGAAATAGATGAAAAAATTAGGAGGCCATGTACATTCATAGAGGTCTAAGTACAGGCATATGCATATGTAAATATATTTATATATAATGATAGGGAAATCGATCTATGTACTTATATTTATGTTAGGTCTTAAGGTAGCATATGGACAATGGGTCTTGACTCTCCCTCAATGCAAGAACACTTTGTTCTAATAATCTGGCATTCTGTAATGTTCACCTTCCTGACACGATCTCTGAAGACAAAATGGGTGCATAGTAAATGTGGTGAAGAAAGCTGATGGTACCTGGCTACCTAAAGATACAGCATATGGGTTCTTAAAGGCTTGAAGATAATCAAGCAGCCATCTGGCTAAGAAGCAACAATGCCCACATGGAAGAATCACACCAGCCTGTGTGATCATGAGGTCTCGATGAGATCAGATATCAGGCATCTAAGACCCAGAATAAAATCATACCAATGTGAATGGGGGGCGGGGGGAATGGAGACCCAAAGCCCATCTTTAGACAAGTGGACATCCCCTTGAAGAAGGGTCACAAGGAAGAGATGAGCCAGTCAGGGTGCAGCATAGCACCGATGCAACATAACTTTCCTCTAGTTCTTTAATGCTTCCTCTCCCCAACTATCATGGCCTCAATTCTACCTTACAAATATGACTAGGCCAGAACACGTACAATGCTACAGATAAGAGCTCGAAACACAGGGAATCCAGGAGATAAACCCCTCAGAACCAACAATGAGAACAGAGATACCAGGAGGGTAAGGGAAAGGTGGATGGAGTAAGGGGGAACTGATCACAAGGAACAACATAACCCCCTCCTAGGCAGACAAACAACAGAAAGGTGGGTGACGGGAGACAGCAGACAATGTAGGATATGAAAATAATACTTTATAACTTATCAAAGGTTCATGAGGGAGGAAGGGAAAAAAGGAGGAAATGATTTAAAGGGCTCAAGTAGAAAGAAAATGCTTTGAAAATGATGATGGCAAGGAGAGGTGGAGGAAAATAGCAACTAGTTAAGACTCACCTGTGCGGAGCTCCTGCTGCCAGATCAGTAAATTGGGAGGGGAGAGTATTGTTTGTCTCCACAGGGAAAGAGGAACCAGACTTAAATTCAGTGTTCCGGGATACAAATACAGTGTGCAGGCATGGAGAAGAAGCCAGGGGAGGGGCCTGAGGGTTAGGCCCCCATACCAGCTATGTAAACAACTGCCGCTCCCCAAAGAATAATTTACTTTAGAGGACAGTCCTGAAGCTACAGCTAGGGGAGAGAGACATGTCTAATCAGAGCACACGGGAGCAAATGAATGGGGAGGAAGAGAGAGTGGAGCACATCCGGGCCCACCAGACCTGGAGGACAATATCTCCACTCCGAACAGCTAATGCAGAGAGGACCATATGGCTGATCCCACTAGGAGACACGATGTCCCTCGCTGACCCATGGCCCTACGGGGGACAACACTAGAGACTCAGTGTCAGGATTGGCCCGGACAGACCCCATGACACCGAGGCAAAACACTGGGGTTTTGTAGCAGAGCAACTTGGGGAGCAGAGCAGGGAGCTCCCAAGGGAGTGCAAAGGATAGACTCTGGGGCCAGCCTATGGCACCCCATCAGGCCTGACTGGAGGACATGCCTAGAGGTCAAAAATCAGACCTTGATCTATTTACAGGTTTTTCTTGCTTTTTAAATTTTTTTCTTTTTCTTTTTTTTAATTAACTTATTCTTCTCTGGGTCATTGGTTTTCTTTTTTTGTCATCGTTGTGTTCTCTTTTGTTGCTTTGTCTTGCTATGCCGTGTTTTTTGGTGCATATTAATATCTCTGCAGATTTATCTAGATAAGATAGGTGGGATGAACAATCTGAAGGAGAAAACAACGGGACTGATGGTTCTGGGGTGACAAGGGAGAGGAGGAGGTGGGGGTAAGGAGGTGGTGTTGACCAACCCAGGGACAAGGGAATAACAAGTGATCCAAAATTAGTGGCAAGGAGGATGTGAGAGGGATTCAGCAAGGGCAATATAACCGAGAGAAATTACTGAAACCCAAATGAAGGCTGAGCATTATAGTGAGACAAGAGGAAAGCAAAAGGGAATAGAGGAGAGAACTAGGAGAAAATGGGTATTGGTCGAAATATAGGCATGTACATATGTAAATATATTTATATAGGATGGTGGGGAAATAGATCTACGTGCATATAT
>NW_022103932.1:728765-729814 GCF_000313985.2 Echinops telfairi | reverse complement strand
AAATTTGTTTTGGAAGAAACACAGCCATAATACCTCTTAGAAGTGAGGCTGCTCAGACTACCGCACATATTTTGTACATATTAGCAGAAGATCATTTCTTGGAAAAGGGTATGGTAAAATAGAAGGTCAGCAAAAAAGAGGGCGCTTACCTTTTGAACACAGTAGGTGCAACAATAGACCCAAACATAACGATTGTGAGGATGGCACCGCACTAGCTCAGAACCACCTCAGCAGCACCTAGCAGCAAGGTTTAAAACACTAAATCTAAAACTTATCTTTTAGTATTACTAAAAATAATTAGGAGTTTTTCTGTAGTCTACAGTCCAGAAAAGCACTTAATTTTTAAACAGTAATTTAAAAATATTTTACGGGGTAAGAGGAGACTACGAGAATAGGCTAATAGTAACTAATTTTTTATTGAAACTTGGATTTCTACCCATATAATACAAATAAAAGAATCAATGAAAAAGCTTTCAACCTTTTGTAGTTGACATGCTCCAAGTCTTACCAATTGCTGTTCCACAGGTGGTGGCCCATCCTGATTGGCATAAACAATGGCAGGATTATAAAGACTGAACACCACAGGGTAAAATACTTTTTTACCTATAAAAGAAAATATATGTGTATTAACCAGAAAATATATTTGTATTAAAAAATCAACTGCAGTGACACTCTTATGTGTAGGAAAGAGCTTTCTATCGAGAAGCAATTATATACCAAGAAAACATCCCTTGGACACCTCATGATTGCACAGGCTGGTGTGCTTCTTCAATATGGATTTGTTGCTTCTGTGCTAAATGGCCACTCATTTACCTTTAAGCCTTTAAGACCCCAGATACTTTATCCTTTGCTAGCCGGGCACCATCAGTTTTCTTACCACATTTGCTTATGCACCCATTTGTCTTCAACGATTGTATCAGGGCAGTGAGCACACAATGATACGATTTTTTGTTCTTTGACGCCTGATAACTGATCCCTTTGGCACCTCATGATCACACAGGCTGGTGTGATTTTTCCATGTGGGCTTTGTTGCTTCTGAGCTAGATGGC
>NW_022103932.1:715179-725481 GCF_000313985.2 Echinops telfairi | reverse complement strand
GAGGGGGGGAAATGAGGAGCTGATGCCAGGGGCTTAAGTGGAGAGCAAATGTTTTGAGAATGATTAGAACAATGAATGTACAAATGTGCTTTACACAATTGATGTGCATATGGATTGTGATAAGTGTTGTATGAGCCCCCAATAAAATGATTAAAAAGAAAACATCCCAGTCCAGTCGAACTCAAATCCACAAGTCCGATACTAGTCCCTAAGTGCCTCTTCAGACTCACTGCCACATACAATGATGCAGGATGCAAGATCACAGACCAGTGTGTGCAAAGTTGTGTGGATCTGACATCAGTGGATAAAATGGCAGGACCCTGGCAGCTCTCAGGGTGGCCAGCAAGTAGGAAGTAGAAACAGAGAGGAGGTGAGGTTTCCTGGCTCCTCCTTATGAGAAGGCCATGCCCACCAGAAAGCACCATTCGACTGTGACCTGACTGACAGTTTGAATACCACCCCTACACTTTTATATGTCTTCAAATTGACATAAAATTATGTACCTCCCACTGTTTATATTACATAAAAAAATTGTAAAATGAAAAACTGAAGCTTAATATAATCTTTAGTCATCTTTCCTATTACCTATGACAATTTTAATGATAATATATGAAGGAAAATGTTAATTTAATGAAGAAGTTGATGATTTTGTAACCTATCAGTAAATCAGTACACAAAACTACCTAACATTGCAAAAACAAACAAGCAAACAAATCAGCCTGAAGTATTTTTCATATATTTAGTTCCTTCTATTTGGGGGAGATTCACCAAGGTATTTCTTCCAATCCATTGCAAAAAAACAAACTCATTGCCATAAAGTCAATTCTGACTCATAACGACCACACTGGACAGGGTTGAACTGCCTCGTAGGTTTCCAACACTGTAAATCTTCACAGGAGTAGGAAACGTCATCTTTCTCCCATGATATTCAATAGGTGGGCCATCTGTTAGGCCTTATTTCATCTATTCAGCAGTAACAGAAAAAAGTTAACTTCTGACAAATACCAAGACATTCAGAAACATTTTTAAATCACTTTTAAAATGAAGGGTTAAAATAATAAACCCAATTATGTGTACTGAATGGATATATAGCAACTAATTAAACTATAGAATGTGAGACAGGTTCAAACCAAGATCTGGAAAGGTGAGTTATAATGCCCAAGGCAGTAAGCTGCCCACAGAAGCCCTATTAGCATTCAAATTGACAGCAGAGGATGGAGGCCTTAAAAGTCGAATTCGCTCATTAACCTATTAGCAAAAAATCCCTTTATACCACTGGCCTCAATCCCATCTGGTCATACTCAGTAAACTGGAAAGCACTGAGTAGTTAACTCAACAGCATTTCTATTACAAAATTCCCAGCTAATGCTCATCTCACCTTTCTTAAACACAGGGAACTTAATTTCTCAGAGGCAATCCTGCTTTTTTCTGGATATTATAACATTTCTTTTACATTGAGCAAATATCTGTTTCCTACAACCACAACATTTTTAATTTCATGCTCTCTGGAGTTATAAACAGAGCAGCTTTACCCTGTCCTTTGTGAGAAATAAATCCCAAACTGGTTCAAATTCAGCAATTAGGCAACAAATGACCAGGAGGTTACCTAGTAGCCAGAGCACAAGTTGATGGCAAATGTAATAATCATTAAAACGCCCGCACCTTGGGAATGGTATTGACAGTGAGGTAGTTAAGTTTATTGTGCCAACCTGGCCGATAAACATGTGGGGTTAATTGAAGGGCAGAGGGATAAATGGCTGTGAGCCTTGCCTTTCTAGTTCTCGGGTCTCTTGCTTTATGATGGTCGGACCAGGGTGCAGCTGCCTTAGCCAGTTCTGCTTTAGCTGGCAAGACTCCCTTCCTGCAGGACATCCCTGAGAAGCCACATGGACCTACCCCGATGCAGACCTTGGTGCTGGAGCAGCCGTGTGGAGGCCCTGCCAGCGCTGAGACGCTTACACAGTCACTGATCCAGCTTTCCTTCTGCAGTCGGCATCATTGCATCTGTTTTGTGAGATGGAGGAGGTCTTTGTGGATTGATGTCGGACTTGAGGGCTAATGTTGGACTTGAGGGCTTGGGCAGCACTGGGTTGGGATGTTTTCTTGCTGCACATTTAACCTTTATATAAAATTCTCTTATACATGAGTTTCTGTGGATTTGTTTCTTTAAAGTACCCAGACTAGCACAACAGGTCACTATATTAGGCTAAAGGAATTGTCTGTCCCTACACTGAATGAGGACTGGTTGTCCATGCCACAGTGAGGGTGTTGGAAAGCACTCAGGCACACTAATTAGACTCCCATGGGAACACATCTAGGCACCAATATGACATCACACAGGTGCACCTGAACTCAGCCAATAAGGTCAGCCAATACCCCAACCATGCCCCCTCCAGTAGTGCAGGAGGAGAATAAAGTTAGGGCCTGAGGCCCCAGTCACTGTCCTGGACGCTTGAGATTTTCCCGTTCTTGCTTCCAAACATGTGGTTGGTTTTCAGGCTCCCATTTGGGTATTCTTTTCAGGTAGTTTTTCCGCACTCTCCTGAAGTGGCCATCTTCAGAGAGTTTTCACGCCGTCCCTGTGCTGCCTGCACGCTTTCCAGAGATGGCATGGACGTTTTGACTGTAATACCTGAAACTTTCCTTTCTCTCATAAAAGCCACTTGGATTTACAAAAGTGCTTCTGCCCCGTGAATTCTTTCAGCATTGTAAAGCAAGAACTGAGGCATACCACCCCCAAACCTAACAGTATTATGCAAATCAGATGAATCAAGGTGGGAGTGGTGGGCTGGAGGGGGCGGGGTAGACTGGACTGCTTGAGGTAGAAATTTCCCACAGTACTTAGCCAAAGAGGCACTGGGGAAGGAACACTATTCGAGAACCTGGAACTATGTAATGCTTGCAAGATGTCTTTTGCATACACTGGCCCATTTTGTCTTTTGAGGCTTGGGTGCTTGGTTTTGCAAAATCAACTCTTGCTCTCATTAAAGTAAGTACTGATTGGATTTCCTGAGTGTTTGTGATAAACACTTATGATTACCCATTGGAGACCATGAGGGTATGGTCCAAGTGGGGTTTTTATATGGATCTCCCAGTTACTAAGAGGTACTGAAATGGTACCAGGATGTCAACTGTGTCTCTCACACCACAGGGTTGATATGAGTTGAAAGCAACTTGATGGCAGTGAGGTTGTTTTGGGAGTAGCAAAATTAAGCTTAAGTCCTCATTTATTCAGTAGGTTCTCAGAGTTCCTGACAACTATCTCCAACCAAATGGACTGTGAAGTAGTTAATCATTTGCATGATATGAACTGTCTACATTAAAAAAATGCTGTGAAACTCTTTAATACAGAAAACTTCCTTTTCACATTTTAAAAAAGTGATTAAAATGCCATTTGCTTATACTTTAAAAATATAACTATAACACAAGCAAAGTAATACAAAGCACAGTAAATCACTTCCAAAATGCCTTCTTCTTGAATCAAGTAACATACCTATGTTCTTGCATAAGCGAGTCTGTCACCTTAGCCTCAAAGTGAGACATTTCTGAGTTGCATACATTTCAAAACCATCTAGTCAGCTCTTTTTCTGACCAATGTAGCTCCCTCGTTCTCACTTTTCACACTCTCTACTCTTTTTGTTTGTCTGTTTGGCTTTAATGTCAATAGAATGTGACCCCAAGAGAAGAAGAAATGTAAGCTTAACTCTAGCAAATTTCCAGTTTTATACTTAACATTACACAAGATTAAAACAAAACAACAACAAAACCCCTAGGCTTTAATTGAAACTTTTAATAAATCTGACTCAAAAAGATATTCATCTCAGTTCACCTACCAATGTGTTTACTCACCTGGCTCAGCATTTAACCGGCAGCTATTAAGGAATTCCGCTGAGAAATATATATCAACATCACAGAAAAACATCAAGACTTCTCCCTTGTCCCAAGCTCGAGCTCCCACATTTAGTCCTCTTCCACGATTAAATTCTTCATTCAATGAAACCACGGTGTAATTGTGAAAATTAGACTCACTATGAGGAATAACAAATGATAAATCCTATTGAAATTTTAAAAAAATTTTCATTTAAAATAACTTCCAAAATATTTTATACTTCAAGTATTTTTATTATGTTGGTTTTACACTTATTACAGAGAAAAGAAACCACCAGCTTCCCATGTGCAATCATTGATCAGGGACAAATATTCACTAACTACCCAAATTTGGAGTAACACAGTGGTGGTGTTACCTCGTCTCTGGCCCTTCATTGGCACTGGCATTGTGAGGTTAAGTGTTAAGGAGTGGCCACTGACCTTCAGGATCTTAAAAACTATTAGGGAAATTAGAAATATCCAAATGGAAAAAAATGTCATACTGTTGGCTAAGAAAAAAAATACATCTGCATGAATGATGCATAAATAGGATACTCTTCCCTCTCACCCTTTGGATCTTTGTTTAAATGTTTATAAATCAGAGTATCCTACCTGACTACTGCATGTGAAGCAACATTTGCTTCCTTTTTGTTATATATCCCTTAGTTTTATTTTAATACCAACAGATATATTTCATATGTGTTCGAATGTCTATCCACTGGAATTTATGCTCCATGAGAGCAAGGATTGTGGTTTGAACACAGTACCCCTGGTGAGTAAGAATTCAGTAAATATTTTCTGGATGAATTAATGAAAAGAGATATTTCAGAGAAGAGATCATTTTTGTCTGTAGTTGTCAGAGAGATGTTAGAAGTAGAACTGGAGTTACGCTTTAGTTAAAATCTTGAACTCAGTGGTGAATGTAAAGGTCATTCCAATTTTCTAATTAGAATGATTTTCGAAAAAGCAAACATAAAGTAAAAAGCAACTAGATAACAGGGACCCATACAAATCAGATAGGAAAATAGGAAGTCTAATAGGGAAATACTGTGAAGACTAAAAACCTGTCAAATTGAAAGCACTTTTTATGGGATGCTCAAGAATTTAGTCAGTATCTTAAAGGCAAGAAGGTATCAGGAAGGTTTTCTGCTAGTGCAGTGGTTCTCACAATGTGGCCCCAAAATCTGCAAGATCAGCTTCCCCAGGGAATGTGTTAGAAATGCAAATGCTCAGGTCCCACCCCAGATCCACTGAATCAGGTGTTGGGAGGGCAAGTGTCAGGTGATGCTCAGGATGGAGAACCTCAGGGTATAGCTGGATTTAAACAAACAAACAAAAAAAGGTTAGTTTCAGAACAGTATAAAATGGGAAATGATGAGAGCAAAGCAGGGCTTCTAACTGGTTCAAGCTGGTTCAGTCACAGCTGATATATTGGAACATACCTAATTTTTTATTTTACTTTTAAAAACTTCTTATTGTGAATTAGGTGAAGGTTTACAGAGTACATCACCAGTTTGACATCTCAACAGCTCACATTCAGTTTTAACTCATTCATTACAATCTTCTCAATGTACCAAAAATTTACCCCACTACTTCCTCCTTCTTTCCTAACCCTGTATATTTGGGCCTTGGATAAATGTTTCCCTTTTGTTCTTAAATGGTTCCTTATTCCCACATAGAAGTGAGTTTGCTTCTAGACCTGGAGAGTCACAAAAGGGCCATAGTCTTAGGGGCTCTAACCGTTTCTATCTGATCGATAAGCCTAGATTATTTTATGATTTTGGGTTTAAGTCCACATTTTTATCTCACTCTATCTAGGGCCTTTTAACGTAATATTTTTCAAAGTAGTTGGGCAGTTGGGAGGAGCAGCCGGACACCATCTAGGTTCTGGCCTCAGGATCGTAGAAGTGGATTTTTGGATGGTCCCTTAGTCCACTGAACAAAATATTTCCAAGTATCTTTCGATTTTCATCATTCTCCTTTTCTCCCTAAGAGGCAGGACAAAAGTTGTACTAATGAGATTTTTTTTTTTTTTTGCACTACTGAGATTTTAAGACCCTAATCACTACTCACCAAAGTAGTATACAGAACACTATCTTTGTGAACCGTGTTATGTCAATTGACCTTGGTGTCCTCCAACACTATACAGACCTAAATTTTAAACGTTTAAGTGATGTGTAACAGTTTTCCAGAACAGGAAAATTTAAGGACTGAAGTCCTAGAATGAGAAACTTGGAAGAGGCCGATTATTGCCAGGGCTGAGGAGATCAACATACGAAGGGTTACAACCACCACCACCCCCAAAAAAAACAAAACTGGAATTGTGCTGGGTGGAGTGGAACTTTTGTAGTATGCATTTTCCCTCATAGGTGAGCATCTAGCAACTCGCTCTGAATTAGTGCATCCAGTGGCATCATCTAGGAAGGTTCTCTCTGGTCACAGTGAACTTTTTCATAAAAGCAGTTTCGCTCAAACCTAGTTTTTTGTGATGGCTGATTTAAGAGAACAGTGTGCAGCTGTGAAATTTTGTTTCCTGCTAGGTAAAAATGGCACAGAAACAGTGTGATGTTGAACACAGCTTACAAGGACAGTGCTATGGGAAAAACTCAAGTATAGGAGTGGTTTTCTTGTTTCAAAAAAGGTGAAATATTGATAGATAACAAACCTCATTCTGGACATCTGTCAATTTCCCAAATAGACAAAAATGTCAACTCATAGTGCATTTGGAATTTGTTCAACCAAGTCAAACTGTTAATCAAGCTTTCTATTTAGAGTTTCTGAAAAGATTGTGTAACAGTGTGCAACAAAAAAGGCAAGATTTGTGGCAGATGAGGACTTGTTCTGCCACCCCAATCATGTACCTGTTCATGCAGCCATCTCAGAATGCCAGTTTTTGGCACAAAAATAGCATGCCTCTCTTGCCCCATGCATCTGACCTCACTCCATGCAACTTCTTTTGTTTCCATGAATGAAAAGGGACATGAAAGGACAGTGATTTGATGACATAAAAAAGGTGAAGAAGAAAACGACGGAGGTGCTGTCAGTCATCTAAACAGATGAGTTTGAAAAATGTTTCCAAGAATGGAACGGCAGAGCTGACTAATGTATGAAGTGTAATGGAGAGTCCTTTGAAGGTGATAAGGTGTTTTTGTAAAAAGCTTTAAATACATACCTTTGGGGGGAAAAATCCATTTTGGGAGGATATCCCCTTGTACATTCAAGATGGTGGAGTCAGCTTTACACCATTATTTCTCACTGTGCCAATAAAGGGATTTGGTTGCTATGCAACATGCATGCTGCTCACATTTTCAGAGTGAAATTAAGTTTCTAACAGGACATCAACCTGTAATTTTTCCTTTTAAATTGCAATTCTAGTTCTCCCATATTTTAAAATTTTGGGCCTGTTCATGTTTTGCTCAATGGCCATGACTGAACTAGCCTGAATTGGTTTGAAGCACTGGGTTAAAGGTTCAAATTGTACTTGGAGTAGAAACCAAATGCTTTGAGTGCTTACAACTCCTCTTTCCTTCTTACAGGATATAAATCTCTCCCTTTCTCTTAGGAAACTCTTGATCATCTCCTTCACATTCATTACTCCCCTCATCCACATTTCCTAATACTCTTGGCACCAAGTGAAGGTACAGATCAAAGGAAATTTCTCGCTTGTGGTAGAGACTATAGACTCAAGCTAGGGAAAATCAGAATCCCCTCATCCCACCTGGCCATAGTGATTGGCTCAAGAGTGGGCAAAAAGTTCTTCCCTGGGATTTTCTTAACTTTGGGGCTGCAATCCCCAAGGTTGGCAGTTTGAAATCATGGGATGGGGCTTTCTCCAGCCACTCCATGGGAGAAAGACAGGGCTTTCTGCTCCACAAAGTCACAATCTCAGAAACTTAAAGGGGCAGTCCTCCCCGGCCCCCAGGGTCACTATGAACAGGCATCAACTCGACGGCAGAAAGTGAATGGAGGTGGGAGAAAATGTGTTCTTTTCTGATGGTGAAATGAGAAGTTGTAAGCCCAGTGCCTCCAAGAGCCATATCCCTCGCTATGTGGAAGAAGCCAATCTGCAAACAGTAGAATCAGGTCAACGTGTAGAGAAAAATACACAAGATGATGATATGAGAATTCTGATGATATTCAGTACTCTGAGAGGTCAAAGCTGTTTTGGTATTCTTCCAAAAATTTGGTTGCAGTAGCCTATCTAGTATTGGGAGCTAACCATTATTCTTCTGTTACACTCCTATTTTCCTTACGCAAGCTCAAGGTAAATTCCTATCTTTGCCACAAAGGAGTACTGACTAGTAAAAAAGATGAATTCAACAAAACCAGTGAAAATTCTTAGCAAGCAATAAATGATATAAAACCGAGAGAGAGAGGAGGATGCACAAAAGAAATGGAAAGAACATGCACTACGGTGATGGCAGTAGCAGAGATGGGACAGCAAAGAGGTCCTATGAAGTAGGTAGGAACTAATTTATCAGAAGCGTATGGTAAAGCATAAAGATTCTGACACATAAAATTCATGAGAACATTTTCACTCTGAACTGAAAGGGGGGCATCAGGAGGAGGAGCTGGTGCAATACTAAGATAGTACATCAGAAAGTTCATGGAAAATTCTATTATCTTTTAATTCCATTTTTTCACAAACTTTCTGAACCCCTTTATACACAATGAGGCTGTGAGAATCCCTTTAAGGTAGGAACTGCCTATCACTCAACTGTGCCCTTTTTCCTCCAACTGTCCCAGTTATATTCAAGAGTGGTTCCACTGGAACACAGTAGGTAGAATTCAACAAATGTGAGTGGGATGATCAAGAATCTGCAGAGAACAAGGAGGTAGTCAAAGGACCTGAACAGAATTTTCACAGGTGAAGAAGTGCAAATCGCCAATAAATATATGAGAAAATGTTCTCGATCATTAGCAATAAGAGAAATGCAAATTAAAACAACTATGAGATACCACCTACCACCCTCAAAGATACCCAAATTCAAAAAATCAGAAAGTAACAAGTGTTGGAGGGGCTGTGGTGAGATATGAACTTTTGTCCACTACTGGTGGACCTGTAGGTACCTACAGCCATTATGGAAATCAGTTTGGCGAGATTTAAAACAGGTGGAAATTGAGCTACCATACCACCAGCAATCCCATGACTGGGCACATACCCAGAAGAGGCAAGAAACAAACCAGGGCCAGACATCTGTGTTCCAATGTTGATTATGGCGCAGTTCAAAATTTCCAGGAGTTAGAAACAACCCAAATTTCTATCAACAGATGAATGGATTAAAAAACTGTGGTACATACATACAATGGAGTACTACGCATTCCTAAAAAGCAGCGATGAACACATGAAGCGCATCGCCGCATGGGAAGAACTGGAGGAAATCACGCTAAGTGAAGTAAGCCAAGCACAAAAGGACAAGTACAACATGAGTCCACTAAGGCAAGTTTGAAAAAAACAAAACAAAACCCTGAGCATAGGGGAAATGCTATTATATACATACATCCCTGGGGTGAGGTCCAGCAACTATGGCAGCGGCCAAACCCAATCCAGGGACACATACAGCAGCCAACTAATAAGAGGGGGAAAGAAAGAGAGAAAAAAAAAACATGGGTGGGGGAGAAGGGCACTAACCCACCCAAGGGGAGGGTATCGTTTATATCTCCACAGGAGAGGGTGCGCCAAGACGTGAATACAACATACCAGCATGTACCAGGGAACCAACAGAGAGGTCTGCAGGCCGGCCCAAATCCCAACTATGTGAACATCCCCCCACCCGCCTCAGAAGAATGCATTTCAGTGGAAAGTTCTGGGGTTAAAACTTGGGGAGAGTGGCGCATCAGATTAGAGCACATGGAAGAAACGAACAGGTATGGAGAGGAAGGAGAGGACATCCTGGCCCCCCAAGCCCCAAGGACGATGTTCCTGCTCAGAGCAGACAACGCACACAGAGGACCACAGGGCTGGCCTTACCATGAGACACAATGTCCCTCACTAAGCCTTAGCACTGCGGGGGACAACACTGGAGACACAGTGCGGGAATAGTGCACTATCTGACCCATCACACTGGGGTGAAACACTAAGGACATGCAACAGAGCAGCAAAGGGAGCAGAGTGATGAAATCCCTGGGGAATACCAAAAATAGACTTTGGAGGCAGAGTGTGGCATCCCATCAGACTCGACTGGAAAACACGCACAAAGACCAACAAACAGACCTTAAACTATTTGTAGGCTTTTCCATTTTTGTCAGTGGCTTTCTTTTTGTTATCGTTAGTTTGTTTTTGGTTTTTTTTGGTTGTTATTTTTTTCTTGGCTTTGACTTCCTTTGTTATTTTATTTAGTTGTGCCTGGTTTTTGCACTTAGTAATGTATGTGCATGTCTATCTAGATAAGGTAGGCAGGATAAATAATTTGGAGATGGAAAAAACGGGAACAT
>NW_022103932.1:713026-714625 GCF_000313985.2 Echinops telfairi | reverse complement strand
TCTAGCTGAGAAGCAACAAAGTCCACATGGAAGAAGCACATCAGCCTGTGTAACCATGAGGTGTCGATAGGATCAAGTACCAGGCATCTAAGACCCAGAACAAAATCATACCCAAGGTGAATGGGGGGTGGGGCATGGAGTGGAGACCCAATGCCCATCTGTAGACAATTGGACATCCCCTCACAGAGGGGTCACAGGGAAGAGATGAGCCAGCCAAGGTGCAGGATAGCACTGATGAAACGCACAACTTTCCTCTAGTTCTTTGGTGCTTCCTTTCCCGCACTATCATGACCTCAATTCCACCTTACAAATCAGATTAGACCAGAGCATGCACACTGCTACAGATAAGACCCTGAAACACAGGGAATCCAGGACAGATAAACCTCTCAAGACCAACAATGAGAGTAGAGATACCAGAATTAGGGGAGGGTGGGGAGAGAAAGGGGAAATCAAGCATAAAGATCAACCTATAACCCCCTCCCAAGGGGACGAAAAGTGGGTGAAGGGCAATGGAGGGTGATGGAAGATATGAAAATAATAATCAAATCAAGGGTTTGTGAGGGAGCGCAGGTGGGGAGAGAGCAGGAGCTCAATTCAGAAGAGAATGCTCTGAAGATGATGATGGTGGAATATGTGCAAATGTGCTTGACACACTGGATGAATGTATGGATTGTGGTAAGAGATGTTAAGAGCCCCCAATAAAAGTAAAGGAAAAAAAGGGAGGTGTCCAATGATTTTTTTTTTTTTTAAGGAGGAAGTCCTTGATCAGTGTCAAATGAAAAAATGAGATCAAAGAGGATGACAAAAGAAAGTCTGAGTTTGGAAATTAAGTCTTAACTTTGGGCCCATAATTTTGAGATGAAAAAGTTGAGAAGCTAGAGTGAATTAATGAATTAATTAGTAATTATTTAGTAATGTATTCATTCACTGAAACATCCAAGCAACTACTTTGCGCCAGATACTATACATATAAGTTGCTTGGTTACAGAACTACTGTCTTGTGAAATTACGTTGTGAACGTGCAGAAACACAACAGTACTCATAGGTACTGCAGAGTCAGGACATGAGACACCTTAAGCATCATTTGTAGAGTAAGATGGAATAGCCTGGGAAAACGAACCATCACCAAAAAAAGTGACGTGGGATACAGAAAGATTTCTCCCAAGTTGTTGCCCCCAAATATATGCCAAACCTAAGACATTGCTTGCTACACATGGTAAATGACTGTACACTAGGAGGCCAATTAAAGTAGGTCAGAGGTTATTCTCCTTAAGGGTAGCAGCCATCTAGAGCAAACAGACTGTACAGTCTTGACTCACCCTAAGTAGGACCCACTCCCTTCTGATATTGTTCCCTTGAAGGGGAGCCTGAAGGCAAGCTTGGGACCATTCAAGGATGACTAAGGTTAGGCTATTATATTGAGTTTAGGATCTGCCCATCTTGCCACATAGGTACCCCTATTCCCTCCCTTTACTACTGCGTGTACACTCCAAGGTCATCCCCCTCCCTCTGGCTTGTATTAACTATGTTACAACCCCTTCCCATGATGTAGATCATTATCTGTAATCAGAGGGTTTGCATGGCCCCAAAGATATATAA